>NC_079157.1:100608069-100911735 GCF_947563725.1 Argiope bruennichi
AGGCCACGAAGCTTCGTACCCGGAGAGCGTTTGAATGGCCTAAGACTCTCATTAAGATTATAAACTAAAAGTTTTAACACGGTGTCATTCTGGTCTAAAATCATAATGCTTTGGATAGGAATGAATTCTGCGCAATTGCGTGAACTTGACTCCTAAAATTTCTCTTGAATATAGAAATATTTTGACATTAAATTTTATTTTAAAAGTTTAACATTTTGAAAAGTTCTTAGTAAGTAATGGAATAATGTATACCTAAAATAAATAAAATAGAAAAAAAAAAAGAAAAATATACTAAAACAATCTCATTTTCGACACTCGAACTGATGTCCAGCAAAACTAAACGGCTCGTTCTGCCGATCAGGCCACGAAGCTTCGTACCCGGAGAGCGTCTGAATGGCCTAAGACTCTCATTAAGATTATAAACTAAAAGTTTTAACATGGTGTCATTCTGGTCTAAAATCATAATGCTTTGGATAGGAATGAATTCTGCGCATGTGCGTTAACTTGACTTCTAAAATTTCTCTTGATTATAGAAATATTTTGACATTAAATTTTATTTTAAAAGTTTAACATTTTGAAAAGTTCTTAGTAAGTAATGGAATAATGTATAAATAAAATAAATAAAATAGAAAAAAAAGAAAAAAATATTAAGAAAATCTCATTTTCGAGACTCGAACTGAATACCAGCAAAACTAAGTGGCTGGTTCAACCGATCTGGCGACGAAGCTTCGTAGCCGGAGAGCGTCTGAATGGTCTAAGACTCTCATCAAGATTATAAACTAAAAGTTTTAACACGGTGCCAATCTGGTCTAAAAGCATAATGATTTGAATAGGAATGAATTCTGCGCATGTGCGTGAACTTGACTCCTAAAATTTCTCTTGAATATAGAAATATTTTGAAATTAAATTTTATTTTAAAAGTTTAACATTTTGAAAAGTTCTTAGTAAGTGTTGGAATAATGTATACCTAAAATAAATAAAATAGAAAAAAAAGAAAAATATACTATAAAAATCTCATTTTCGAGACTCGAACTGATGTCCAGCAAAACTAAATGGCTCGTTCTGCCGATCAGGCCTCGAAGCTTTGTACCCGGAGAGCGTCTGAATGGCCTAAGACTCTCATTAAGATTATAAACTAAAAGTTTTAACACGGTGTCATTCTGGTCTAAAATCATAATGCTTTGGATAGGAATGAATTCTGCGCATGTGCGTGAACTTGACTCCTAAAATTACTCTTGAATATAGAAATATTTTGAAATTAAATTTTATTTTTAAAGTTTAACATTTTGAAAAGTTCTTAGTAAGTAATGGAATAATGTATAAATAAAATAGAAAAAAAAAAAGAAAAAAATATTAAGAAAATCTCATTTTCGACACTCGAACTGATGTCCAGCAAAACTAAACGGCTCGTTCTGCCGATCAGGCCACGAAGCTTCGTACCCGGAGAGCGTCTGAATGGCCTAAGACTCTCATTCAGATTATAAACTAAAAGTTTTAACACGGTGTCATTCTGGTCTAAAATCATAATGCTTTGGATAGGAATGAATTCTGCGCATGTGCGTGAACTTGACTCATAAAATTTCTCTTGAATATAAAAATATTTTGACATTAAATTTTATTTTAAAAGTTTAACATTTTGAAAAGTTCTTAGTAAGTGTTGGAATAATGTATACCTAAAATAAATAAAATAGAAAAAAAAAAAGAAAAATATACTAAAACAATCTCATTTTCGACACTCGAACTGATGTCCAGCAAAACTAAACGGCTCGTTCTGCCGATCAGGCCACGAAGCTTCGTACCCGGAGAGCGTTTGAATGGCCTAAGACTCTCATTAAGATTATAAACTAAAAGTTTTAACACGGTGTCATTCTGGTCTAAAATCATAATGCTTTGGATAGGAATGAATTCTGCGCAATTGCGTGAACTTGACTCCTAAAATTTCTCTTGAATATAGAAATATTTTGACATTAAATTTTATTTTAAAAGTTTAACATTTTGAAAAGTTCTTAGTAAGTAATGGAATAATGTATAAATAAAATAAATAAAATAGAAAAAAAAGAAAAAAATATTAAGAAAATCTCATTTTCGAGACTCGAACTGAAGACCAGCAAAACTAAGTGGCTGGTTCAACCGATCTGGCGACGAAGCTTCGTACCCAGAGAGCGTCTGAATGGTCTAAGACTCTCATCAAGATTATAAACTAAAAGTTTTAACACGGTGTCATTCTGGTCTAAAATCATAATGCTTTGGATAGGAATGAATTCTGCGCATGTGCGTTAACTTGACTTCTAAAATTTCTCTTGATTATAGAAATATTTTGACATTAAATTTTATTTTAAAAGTTTAACATTTTGAAAAGTTCTTAGTAAGTGTTGGAATAATGTATACCTAAAATAAATAAAATAGAAAAAAAAAAGAAGAAAATATTAAGAAAATCTCATTTTCGAGACTCGAACTGAAGACCAGCAAAACTAAGTGGCTGGTTCAACCGATCTGGAGACGAAGCTTCGTAGCCGGAGAGCGTCTGAATGGTCTAAGACTCTCATCAAGATTATAAACTAAAAGTTTTAACACGGTGTCAATCTGGTCTAAAAGCATAATGATTTGAATAGGAATGAATTCTGCGCATGTGCGTGAACTTGACTCCTAAAATTTCTCTTGAATATAGAAATATTTTGAAATTAAATTTTATTTTAAAAGTTTAACATTTTGAAAAGTTCTTAGTAAGTGTTGGAATAATGTATACCTAAAATAAATAAAATAGAAAAAAAAAAGAAAAATATACTAAAAAAATCTCATTTTCGACGCTCGAACTGATGTCCAGCAAAACTAAACGGCTCGTTCTGCCGATCAGGCCACGAAGCTTCGTACCCGGAGAACGTCTGAATGGCCTAAGACTCTCATTCAGATTATAAACTAAAAGTTTTAACACAGTGTCATTCTGGTCTAAAATCATAATGCTTTGGATAGGAATGAATTCTGCGCATGTGCGTGAACTTGACTCATAAAATTTCTCTTGAATATAGAAATATTTTGACATTAAATTTTATTTTAAAAGTTTAACATTTTGAAAAGTTCTTAGTAAGTGTTGGAATAATGTATACCTAAAATAAATAAAATAGAAAAAAAAAAAAGAAAAATATACTAAAACAATCTCATTTTCGACACTCGAACTGATGTCCAGCAAAACTAAACGGCTCGTTCTGCCGATCAGGCCACGAAGCTTCGTACCCGGAGAGCGTCTGAATGGCCTAAGACTCTCATTAAGATTATAAACTAAAAGTTTTAACATGGTGTCATTCTGGTCTAAAATCATAATGCTTTGGATAGGAATGAATTCTGCGCATGTGCGTTAACTTGACTTCTAAAATTTCTCTTGATTATAGAAATATTTTGACATTAAATTTTATTTTAAAAGTTTAACATTTTGAAAAGTTCTTAGTAAGTAATGGAATAATGTATAAATAAAATAAATAAAATAGAAAAAAAAGAAAAAAATATTAAGAAAATCTCATTTTCGAGACTCGAACTGAATACCAGCAAAACTAAGTGGCTGGTTCAACCGATCTGGCGACGAAGCTTCGTAGCCGGAGAGCGTCTGAATGGTCTAAGACTCTCATCAAGATTATAAACTAAAAGTTTTAACACGGTGCCAATCTGGTCTAAAAGCATAATGATTTGAATAGGAATGAATTCTGCGCATGTGCGTGAACTTGACTCCTAAAATTTCTCTTGAATATAGAAATATTTTGAAATTAAATTTTATTTTAAAAGTTTAACATTTTGAAAAGTTCTTAGTAAGTGTTGGAATAATGTATACCTAAAATAAATAAAATAGAAAAAAAAGAAAAATATACTATAAAAATCTCATTTTCGAGACTCGAACTGATGTCCAGCAAAACTAAATGGCTCGTTCTGCCGATCAGGCCTCGAAGCTTTGTACCCGGAGAGCGTCTGAATGGCCTAAGACTCTCATTAAGATTATAAACTAAAAGTTTTAACACGGTGTCATTCTGGTCTAAAATCATAATGCTTTGGATAGGAATGAATTCTGCGCATGTGCGTGAACTTGACTCCTAAAATTACTCTTGAATATAGAAATATTTTGAAATTAAATTTTATTTTTAAAGTTTAACATTTTGAAAAGTTCTTAGTAAGTAATGGAATAATGTATAAATAAAATAGAAAAAAAAAAAGAAAAAAATATTAAGAAAATCTCATTTTCGAGACTCGAACTGAATACCAGCAAAACTAAGTGGCTGGTTCAACCGATCTGGCGACGAAGCTTCGTAGCCGGAGAGCGTCTGAATGGTCTAAGACTCTCATCAAGATTATAAACTAAAAGTTTTAACACGGTGTCAATCTGGTCTAAAAGCATAATGATTTGAATAGGAATGAATTCTGCGCATGTGCGTGAACTTGACTCCTAAAATTTCTCTTGAATATAGAAATATTTTGAAATTAAATTTTATTTTAAAAGTTTAACATTTTGAAAAGTTCTTAGTAAGTGTTGGAATAATGTATACCTAAAATAAATAAAATAGAAAAAAAAAAGAAAAATATACTAAAAAAATCTCTTTTTCGAGACTCGAACTGATGTCCAGCAAAACCAAACGGCTCGTTCTGCCGATCAGGCCACGAAGCTTCGTACCCGGAGAGCGTCTGAATGGCCTAAGACTCTCATTAATATTATAAACAAAAAGTTTTAACACGGTGTCATTCTGGTCTAAAATCATAATGCTTTGGATAGGAATGAATTCTGCGTATGTGCGTGAACTAGACTCATAAAATTTCTCTTGAATATAGAAATATTTTGACATTAAATTTTATTTTAAAAGTTTAACATTTTGAAAAGTTTTTAGTAAGTAATGGAATAATGTATAAATAAAATAGAAAAAAAAAAGAAAAAAATATTAAGAAAATCTCATTTTCGAGACTCGAACTGAAGACCAGCAAAACTAAGTGGCTGGTTCAACCGATCTGGCGACGAAGCTTCGTAGCCGGAGAGCGTCTGAATGGTCTAAGACTCTCATCAAGATTATAAACTAAAAGTTTTAACACGGTGTCAATCTGGTCTAAAAGCATAATGATTTGAATAGGAATGAATTCTGCGCATGTGCGTGAACTTGACTCCTAAAATTTCTCTTGAATATAGAAATATTTTGAAATTAAATTTTATTTTAAAAGTTTAACATTTTGAAAAGTTCTTAGTAAGTGTTGGAATAATGTATACCTAAAATAAATAAAATAGAAAAAAAAGAAAAATATACTATAAAAATCTCATTTTCGAGACTCGAACTGATGTCCAGCAAAACTAAATGGCTCGTTCTGCCGATCAGGCCTCGAAGCTTTGTACCCGGAGAGCGTCTGAATGGCCTAAGACTCTCATTAAGATTATAAACTAAAAGTTTTAACACGGTGTCATTCTGGTCTAAAATCATAATGCTTTGGATAGGAATGAATTCTGCGCATGTGCGTGAACTTGACTCCTAAAATTACTCTTGAATATAGAAATATTTTGAAATTAAATTTTATTTTTAAAGTTTAACATTTTGAAAAGTTCTTAGTAAGTAATGGAATAATGTATAAATAAAATAGAAAAAAAAAAAGAAAAAAATATTAAGAAAATCTCATTTTCGAGACTCGAACTGAATACCAGCAAAACTAAGTGGCTGGTTCAACCGATCTGGCGACGAAGCTTCGTAGCCGGAGAGCGTCTGAATGGTCTAAGACTCTCATCAAGATTATAAACTAAAAGTTTTAACACGGTGTCAATCTGGTCTAAAAGCATAATGATTTGAATAGGAATGAATTCTGCGCATGTGCGTGAACTTGACTCCTAAAATTTCTCTTGAATATAGAAATATTTTGAAATTAAATTTTATTTTAAAAGTTTAACATTTTGAAAAGTTCTTAGTAAGTGTTGGAATAATGTATACCTAAAATAAATAAAATAGAAAAAAAAAAGAAAAATATACTAAAAAAATCTCTTTTTCGAGACTCGAACTGATGTCCAGCAAAACCAAACGGCTCGTTCTGCCGATCAGGCCACGAAGCTTCGTACCCGGAGAGCGTCTGAATGGCCTAAGACTCTCATTAATATTATAAACAAAAAGTTTTAACACGGTGTCATTCTGGTCTAAAATCATAATGCTTTGGATAGGAATGAATTCTGCGTATGTGCGTGAACTAGACTCATAAAATTTCTCTTGAATATAGAAATATTTTGACATTAAATTTTATTTTAAAAGTTTAACATTTTGAAAAGTTTTTAGTAAGTAATGGAATAATGTATAAATAAAATAGAAAAAAAAAAAGAAAAAAATATTAAGAAAATCTCATTTTCGAGACTCGAACTGAAGACCAGCAAAACTAAGTGGCTGGTTCAACCGATCTGGCGACGAAGCTTCGTAGCCGGAGAGCGTCTGAATGGTCTAAGACTCTCATCAAGATTATAAACTAAAAGTTTTAACACGGTGTCAATCTGGTCTAAAAGCATAATGATTTGAATAGGAATGAATTCTGCGCATGTGCGTGAACTTGACTCCTAAAATTTCTCTTGAATATAGAAATATTTTGAAATTAAATTTTATTTTAAAAGTTTAACATTTTGAAAAGTTCTTAGTAAGTGTTGGAATAATGTATACCTAAAATAAATAAAATAGAAAAAAAAAGAAAAATATACTAAAAAAATCTCTTTTTCGAGACTCGAACTGATGTCCAGCAAAACTAAACGGCTCGTTCTGCCGATCAGGCCACGAAGCTTCGTACCCGGAGAGCGTCTGAATGGCCTAAGACTCTCATTCAGATTATAAACTAAGTTTTAACACGGTGTCATTCTGGTCTAAAATCATAATGCTTTGGATAGGAATGAATTCTGCGCATGTGCGTGAACTAGACTCATAAAATTTCTCTTGAATATAGAAATATTTTGACATTAAATTTTATTTTAAAAGTTTAACATTTTGAAAAGTTCTTAGTAAGTGTTGTAATAATGTATACCTAAAATAAATAAAATAGAAAAAAAAAAGAAAAATATACTAAAACAATCTCATTTTCGACACTCGAACTGATGTCCAGCAAAACTAAACGGCTCGTTCTGCCGATCAGGCCACGAAGCTTCGTACCCGGAGAGCGTCTGAATGGCCTAAGACTCTCATTCAGATTATAAACTAAAAGTTTTAACACGGTGTCATTCTGGTCTAAAATCATAATGCTTTGGATAGGAATGAATTCTGCGCATGTGCGTGAACTTGACTCATAAAATTTCTCTTGAATATAGAAATATTTTGACATTAAATTTTATTTTAAAAGTTTAACATTTTGAAAAGTTCTTAGTAAGTGTTGGAATAATGTATACCTAAAATAAATAAAATAGAAAAAAAAAAAGAAAAATATACTAAAACAATCTCATTTTCGACACTCGAACTGATGTCCAGCAAAACTAAACGGCTCGTTCTGCCGATCAGGCCACGAAGCTTCGTACCCGGAGAGCGTCTGAATGGCCTAAGACTCTCATTAAGATTATAAACTAAAAGTTTTAACACGGTGTCATTCTGGTCTAAAATCATAATGCTTTGGATAGGAATGAATTCTGCGCATGTGCGTTAACTTGACTTCTAAAATTTCTCTTGATTATAGAAATATTTTGACATTAAATTTTATTTTAAAAGTTTAACATTTTGAAAAGTTTTTAGTAAGTAATGGAATAATGTATAAATAAAATAAATAAAATAGAAAAAAAAAAGAAAAAAATATTAAGAAAATCTCATTTACGAGACTCGAACTGAAGACCAGCAAAACTAAGTGGCTGGTTCAACCGATCTGGCGACGAAGCTTCGTAGCCGGAGAGCGTCTGAATGGTCTAAGACTCTCATCAAGATTATAAACTAAAAGTTTTAACACGGTGTCAATCTGGTCTAAAAGCATAATGATTTGAATAGGAATGAATTCTGCGCATGTGCGTGAACTTGACTCCTAAAATTTCTCTTGAATATAGAAATATTTTGAAATTAAATTTTATTTTAAAAGTTTAACATTTTGAAAAGTTCTTAGTAAGTGTTGGAATAATGTATACCTAAAATAAATAAAATAGAAAAAAAAAGAAAAATATACTAAAAAAATCTCTTTTTCGAGACTCGAACTGATGTCCAGCAAAACCAAACGGCTCGTTCTGCCGATCAGGCCACGAAGCTTCGTACCCGGAGAGCGTCTGAATGGCCTAAGACTCTCATTAATATTATAAACAAAAAGTTTTAACACGGTGTCATTCTGGTCTAAAATCATAATGCTTTGGATAGGAATGAATTCTGCGCATGTGCGTGAACTTGACTCCTCAAATTTCTCTTGAATATAGAAATATTTTGACATTAAATTTTATTTTAAAAGTTTAACATTTTGAAAAGTTCTTACTAAGTGTTGGAATAATGTATACCTAAAATAAATAAAATAGAAAAAAAAAGAAAAATATACTAAAAAAATCTCATTTTCGACACTCGAACTGATGTCCAGCAAAACTAAACGACTCGTTCTGCCGATCAGGCCACGAAGCTTCGTACCCGGAGAGCGTTTGAATGGCCTAAGACTCTCATTAAGATTATAAACTAAAAGTTTTAACACGGTGTCATTCTGGTCTAAAATCATAATGCTTTGGATAGGAATGAATTCTGCGCATGTGCGTGAACTTGACTCCTAAAATTTCTCTTGAATATAGAAATATTTTGAAATTAAATTTTATTTTTAAAGTTTAATATTTTGAAAAGTTCTTAGTAAGTGTTGGAATAATGTATACCTAAAATAAATAAAATAGAAAAAAAGAAAAATATACTATAAAAATCTCATTTTCGAGACTCGAACTGATGTCCAGCAAAACTAATCGGCTCGTTCTGCCGATCAGGCTTCGAAGCTTTGTACCCGGAGAGCGTCTGAATGGCCTAAGACTCTCATTAAGATTATAAACTAAAAGTTTTAACACGGTGTTATTCTGGTCTAAAATCATAATGCTTTGGATAGGAATGAATTCTGCGCATGTGCGTGAACTTGACTCCTAAAATTTCTCTTGAATATAGAAATATTTTGAAATTAAATTTTATTTTTAAAGTTTAATATTTTGAAAAGTTCTTAGTAAGTAATGGAATAATGTATAAATAAAATAGAAGAAAAAAGAAAAAAATATTAAGAAAATCTCATTTTCGAGACTCGAACTGAAGACCAGCAAAACTAAGTGGCTGGTTCAACCGATCTAACGACGAAGCTTCGTACCCAGAGAGCGTCTGAATGGCCTAAGACTCTCATTAAGATTATAAACTAAAAGTTTTAACACGGTGTCATTCTGGTCTAAAATCATAATGCTTTGGATAGGAATGAATTCTGCGCATGTGCGTGAACTTAACTCCTAAAATTTCTCTTGAATATAGAAATATTTTGACATTAAATTTTATTTTAAAAGTTTAACATTTTGAAAAGTTCTTAGTAAGTGTTGGAATAATGTATACCTAAAATAAATAAAAAAGAAAAAAAAAAAGAAAAATATACTAAAAAAATCTCATTTTCGACACTCGAACTGATGTCCAGCAAAACAAAACGGCTCGTTCTGCCGATCAGGCCACGAAGCTTCGTACCCGGAGAGCGTCTGAATGGCCTAAGACTCTCATCAAGATTATAAACTCAAAGTTTTAACACGGTGTCAATCTGGTCTAAAAGCATAATGATTTGAATAGGAATGAATTCTGCGCATGTGCGTGAACTTGACTCCTAAAATTTCTCTTGAATATAGAAATATTTTGACAATAAATTTTATTTTAAAAGTTTAACATTTTGAAAAGTTCTTAGTAAGTGTTGGAATAATGTATACCTAAAATAAATAAAATAGAAAAAAAAGAAAAATATACTAAAAAAATCTCATTTTCGAGACTCGAACTGATGTCCAGCAAAACTAAACGGCTCGTTCCGCCGATCAGGCCACGAAGCTTTGTACCCGGAGAGCGTCTGAATGGCCTAAGACTCTCATTAAGATTATAAACTAAAAGTTTTAACACGGTGTCATTCTGGTCTAAAATCATAATGCTTTGGATAGGAATGAATTCTGCGCATGTGCGTGAACTTGACTCCTCAAATTTCTCTTGAATATAGAAATATTTTGAAATTAAATTTTATTTTTAAAGTATAACATTTTGAAAAGTTCTTAGTAAGTGTTGGAATAATGTATACCTAAAATAAATAAAATAGAAAAAAAAGAAAAATATACTAAAAAAATCTCTTTTTCGAGACTCGAACTGAAGTCGAGCAAAATCAAACGGCTCGTTCTGCCGATCAGGCCACGAAGCTGTTTACCCAGAGAGCGTCTGAATGGCCTAAGACTCTCATTAAGATTATAAACTAAAAGTTTTAACACGGTGTCATTCTGGTCTAAAATCATAATGCTTTGGATAGGAATGAATTCTGCGCATGTGCGTGAACTTAACTCCTAAAATTTCTCTTGAATATAGAAATATTTTGACATTAAATTTTATTTTAAAAGTTTAACATTTTGAAAAGTTCTTAGTAAGTGTTGGAATAATGTATACCTAAAATAAATAAAATAGAAAAAAAAAAAGAAAAATATACTAAAAAAATCTCATTTTCGACACTCGAACTGATGTCCAGCAAAACAAAACGGCTCGTTCTGCCGATCAGGCCACGAAGCTTCGTACCCGGAGAGCGTCTGAATGGCCTAAGACTCTCATCAAGATTATAAACTCAAAGTTTTAACACGGTGTCAATCTGGTCTAAAAGCATAATGATTTGAATAGGAATGAATTCTGCGCATGTGCGTGAACTTGACTCCTAAAATTTCTCTTGAATATAGAAATATTTTTACATTAAATTTTATTTTAAAAGTTTAACATTTTGAAAAGTTCTTAGTAAGTAATGGAATAATGTATAAATAAAATAAATAAAATAGAAAAAAAAAGAAAAATATACTAAAAAAATCTCTTTTTCGAGACTCGAACTGATGTCCAGCAAAACTAATCGGCTCGTTCTGCCGATCAGGCCACGAAGCTTCGTACCCGGAGAGCGTCTGAATGGCCTAAGACTCTCATTAATATTATAAACAAAAAGTTTTAACACGGTGTCATTCTGGTCTTAAATCATAATGCTTTGGATAGGAATGAATTCTGCGCATGTGCGTGAACTTGACTCCTAAAATTTCTCTTGAATATAGAAATATTTTTACATTAAATTTTATTTTAAAATTTTAACATTTTGAAAAGTTCTTAGTAAGTGTTGGAATAATGTATACCTAAAATAAATAAAATAGAAAAAAAAAAAGAAAAATATACTAAAAAAATCTCATTTTCGACACTCGAACTGATGTCCAGCAAAACAAAACGGCTCGTTCTGCCGATCAGGCCACGAAGCTTCGTACCCGGAGAGCGTCTGAATGGCCTAAGACTCTCATCAAGATTATAAACTCAAAGTTTTAACACGGTGTCAATCTGGTCTAAAAGCATAATGATTTGAATAGGAATGAATTCTGCGCATGTGCGTGAACTTGACTCCTAAAATTTCTCTTGAATATAGAAATATTTTTACATTAAATTTTATTTTAAAAGTTTAACATTTTGAAAAGTTCTTAGTAAGTAATGGAATAATGTATAAATAAAATAAATAAAATAGAAAAAAAAATAAAAATATACTAAAAAAATCTCTTTTTCGAGACTCGAACTGATGTCCAGCAAAACTAATCGGCTCGTTCTGCCGATCAGGCCACGAAGCTTCGTACCCGGAGAGCGTCTGAATGGCCTAAGACTCTCATTAATATTATAAACAAAAAGTTTTAACACGGTGTCATTCTGGTCTAAAATCATAATGCTTTGGATAGGAATGAATTCTGCGCATGTGCGTGAACTTGACTCCTAAAATTTCTCTTGAATATAGAAATATTTTTACATTAAATTTTATTTTAAAATTTTAACATTTTGAAAAGTTCTTAGTAAGTGTTGGAATAATGTATACCTAAAATAAATAAAATAGAAAAAAAAAGAAAAATATACTAAATAAATCTCATTTTCGACACTCGAACTGATGTCCAGCAAAACTAAACGGCTCGTTCTGCCGATCAGGCCACGAAGCCTTGCACCCAGAGAGCGTCTGAATGGCCTAAGACTCTCATTAATGTTATAAACAAAAAGTTTTAACACGGTGTCATTCTGGTCTAAAATCATAATGCTTTGGATAGGAATGAATTCTGCGCATGTGCGTGAACTTGACTCATAAAATTTCTCTTGAATATAGAAATATTTTGACATTAAATTTTATTTTAAAAGTTTAACATTTTGAAAAGTTCTTAGTAAGTGTTGGAATAATGTATACCTAAAATAAATAAAATAGAAAAAAAAAAGAAAAATATACTAAAAAAATCTATTTTTCGAGACTCGAACTGATGTCCAGCAAAACTAAACGGCTCGTTCAGCCGATCCGGCCACGAAGCTTCGTACCCGGTGAGCGTCTGAATGGATTAAGACTCTCATCAAGATTATAAACTAAAAGTTTTAACACGGTGACAATCTGGTCTAAAAGCATAATGATTTGAATAGGAATGAAATCTGCGCATGTGCGTGAACTTGACTCCTAAAATTTCTCTTGAATATAGAAATATTTTGACAATAAATTTTATTTTAAAAGTTTAACATTTTGAAAAGTTTTTAGTAAGTGTTGGAATAATGTATAAATAAAATAAATAAAATAGAAAAAAAAGAAAAATATATTTAAAAAATCTCATTATCGAGACTCGAACTGAAGACTAGCAAAACTAAGTGGCTCGTTCAACCGATATGGCCACGAAGCTTCGTACCCGGAGAGCGTCTGAATGGTCTAAGACTCTCATCAAGATTATAAACTAAAAGTTTTAACACGGTGTCAATCTGGTCTAAAAGCATAATGATTTGAATAGGAATGAATTCTGCGCATGTGCGTGAACTTGACTCCTAAAATTTCTCTTGAATATAGAAATATTTTTACATTAAATTTTATTTTAAAAGTTTAACATTTTGAAAAGTTCTTAGTAAGTAATGGAATAATTTATAAATAAAATAGAAACAAAAAGAAAAATATACTAAAAAAATCTCTTTTTCGAGACTCGAACTGATGTCCAGCAAAACTAACCGGCTCGTTCTGCCGATCAGGCCACGAAGCTTCGTACCCGGAGAGCGTCTGAATGGCCTAAGACTCTCATTAATATTATAAACAAAAAGTTTTAACACGGTGTCATTCTGGTCTAAAATCATAATGCTTTGGATAGGAATGAATTCTGCGCATGTGCGTGAACTTGACTCATAAAATTTCTCTTGAATATAGAAATATTTTGACATTAAATTTTATTTTAAAAGTTTAACATTTTGAAAAGTTCTTAGTAAGTGTTGGAATAATGTATACCTAAAATAAATAAAATAGAAAAAAAAAGAAAAATATACTAAAAAAATCTATTTTTCGAGACTCGAACTGATGTCCAGCAAAACTAAACGGCTCGTTCAGCCGATCCGGCCACGAAGCTTCGTACCCGGTGAGCGTCTGAATGGATTAAGACTCTCATCAAGATTATAAACTAAAAGTTTTAACACGGTGACAATCTGGTCTAAAAGCATAATGATTTGAATAGGAATGAAATCTGCGCATGTGCGTGAACTTGACTCCTAAAATTTCTCTTGAATATAGAAATATTTTGACAATAAATTTTATTTTAAAAGTTTAACATTTTGAAAAGTTTTTAGTAAGTGTTGGAATAATGTATAAATAAAATAAATAAAATAGAAAAAAAAGAAAAATATATTTAAAAAATCTCATTATCGAGACTCGAACTGAAGACTAGCAAAACTAAGTGGCTCGTTCAACCGATATGGCCACGAAGCTTCGTACCCGGAGAGCGTCTGAATGGTCTAAGACTCTCATCAAGATTATAAACTAAAAGTTTTAACACGGTGTCAATCTGGTCTAAAAGCATAATGATTTGAATAGGAATGAATTCTGCGCATGTGCGTGAACTTGACTCCTAAAATTTCTCTTGAATATAGAAATATTTTTACATTAAATTTTATTTTAAAAGTTTAACATTTTGAAAAGTTCTTAGTAAGTAATGGAATAATTTATAAATAAAATAGAAAAAAAAAGAAAAATATACTAAAAAAATCTCTTTTTCGAGACTCGAACTGATGTCCAGCAAAACTAACCGGCTCGTTCTGCCGATCAGGCCACGAAGCTTCGTACCCGGAGAGCGTCTGAATGGCCTAAGACTCTCATTAATATTATAAACAAAAAGTTTTAACACGGTGTCATTCTGGTCTAAAATCATAATGCTTTGGATAGGAATGAATTCTGCGCATGTGCGTGAACTTGACTCATAAAATTTCTCTTGAATATAGAAATATTTTGACATTAAATTTTATTTTAAAAGTTTAACATTTTGAAAAGTTCTTAGTAAGTGTTGGAATAATGTATACCTAAAATAAATAAAATAGAAAAAAAAAGAAAAATATACTAAAAAAATCTATTTTTCGAGACTCGAACTGATGTCCAGCAAAACTAAACGGCTCGTTCAGCCGATCCGGCCACGAAGCTTCGTACCCGGTGAGCGTCTGAATGGATTAAGACTCTCATCAAGATTATAAACTAAAAGTTTTAACACGGTGACAATCTGGTCTAAAAGCATAATGATTTGAATAGGAATGAAATCTGCGCATGTGCGTGAACTTGACTCCTAAAATTTCTCTTGAATATAGAAATATTTTGACAATAAATTTTATTTTAAAAGTTTAACATTTTGAAAAGTTTTTAGTAAGTGTTGGAATAATGTATAAATAAAATAAATAAAATAGAAAAAAAAGAAAAATATATTTAAAAAATCTCATTATCGAGACTCGAACTGAAGACTAGCAAAACTAAGTGGCTCGTTCAACCGATATGGCCACGAAGCTTCGTACCCGGAGAGCGTCTGAATGGTCTAAGACTCTCATCAAGATTATAAACTAAAAGTTTTAACACGGTGTCAATCTGGTCTAAAAGCATAATGATTTGAATAGGAATGAATTCTGCGCATGTGCGTGAACTTGACTCCTAAAATTTCTCTTGAATATAGAAATATTTTTACATTAAATTTTATTTTAAAAGTTTAACATTTTGAAAAGTTCTTAGTAAATAATGGAATAATGTATAAATAAAATAGAAAAAAAAAGAAAAATATACTAAAAAAATCTCTTTTTCGAGACTCGAACTGATGTCCAGCAAAACTAATCGGCTCGTTCTGCCGATCAGGCCACGAAGCTTCGTACCCGGAGAGCGTCTGAATGGCCTAAGACTCTCATTAATATTATAAACAAAAAGTTTTAACACGGTGTCATTCTGGTCTAAAATCATAATGCTTTGGATAGGAATGAATTCTGCGCATGTGCGTGAACTTGACTCATAAAATTTCTCTTGAATATAGAAATATTTTGACATTAAATTTTATTTTAAAAGTTTAACATTTTGAAAAGTTCTTAGTAAGTGTTGGAATAATGTATACCTAAAATAAATAAAATAGAAAAAAAAAGAAAAATATACTAAAAAAATCTATTTTTCGAGACTCGAACTGATGTCCAGCAAAACTAAACGGCTCGTTCAGCCGATCCGGCCACGAAGCTTCGTACCCGGTGAGCGTCTGAATGGATTAAGACTCTCATCAAGATTATAAACTAAAAGTTTTAACACGGTGACAATCTGGTCTAAAAGCATAATGATTTGAATAGGAATGAAATCTGCGCATGTGCGTGAACTTGACTCCTAAAATTTCTCTTGAATATAGAAATATTTTGACAATAAATTTTATTTTAAAAGTTTAACATTTTGAAAAGTTTTTAGTAAGTGTTGGAATAATGTATAAATAAAATAAATAAAATAGAAAAAAAAGAAAAATATATTTAAAAAATCTCATTATCGAGACTCGAACTGAAGACTAGCAAAACTAAGTGGCTCGTTCAACCGATATGGCCACGAAGCTTCGTACCCGGAGAGCGTCTGAATGGTCTAAGACTCTCATCAAGATTATAAACTAAAAGTTTTAACACGGTGTCAATCTGGTCTAAAAGCATAATGATTTGAATAGGAATGAATTCTGCGCATGTGCGTGAACTTGACTCCTAAAATTTCTCTTGAATATAGAAATATTTTTACATTAAATTTTATTTTAAAAGTTTAACATTTTGAAAAGTTCTTAGTAAGTAATGGAATTATGTATAAATAAAATAGAAAAAAAAAGAAAAATATACTAAAAAAATCTCTTTTTCGAGACTCGAACTGATGTCCAGCAAAACTAATCGGCTCGTTCTGCCGATCAGGCCACGAAGCTTCGTACCCGGAGAGCGTCTGAATGGCCTAAGACTCTCATTAATATTATAAACAAAAAGTTTTAACACGGTGTCATTCTGGTCTAAAATCATAATGCTTTGGATAGGAATGAATTCTGCGCATGTGCGTGAACTTGACTCCTAAAATTTCTCTTGAATATAGAAATATTTTTACATTAAATTTTATTTTAAAATTTTAACATTTTGAAAAGTTCTTAGTAAGTGTTGGAATAATGTATACCTAAAATAAATAAAATAGAAAAAAAAAGAAAAATATACTAAATAAATCTCATTTTCGACACTCGAACTGATGTCCAGCAAAACTAAACGGCTCGTTCTGCCGATCAGGCCACGAAGCCTTGTACCCAGAGAGCGTCTGAATGGCCTAAGACTCTCATTAATATTATAAACAAAAAGTTTTAACACGGTGTCATTCTGGTCTAAAATCATAATGCTTTGGATAGGAATGAATTCTAAGCATGTGCGTGAACTTGACTCATAAAATTTCTCTTGAATATAGAAATATTTTGACATTAAATTTTATTTTAAAAGTTTAACATTTTGAAAAGTTCTTAGTAAGTGTTGGAATAATGTATACCTAAAATAAATAAAATAGAAAAAAAAAAGAAAAATATACTAAAAAAATCTATTTTTCGAGACTCGAACTGATGTCCAGCAAAACTAAACGGCTCGTTCAGCCGATCCGGCCACGAAGCTTCGTACCCGGTGAGCGTCTGAATGGATTAAGACTCTCATCAAGATTATAAACTAAAAGTTTTAACACGGTGACAATCTGGTCTAAAAGCATAATGATTTGAATAGGAATGAATTCTGCGCATGTGCGTGAACTTGACTCCTAAAATTTCTCTTGAATATAGAAATATTTTGACAATAAATTTTATTTTAAAAGTTTAACATTTTGAAAAGTTCTTAGTAAGTGTTGGAATAATGTATACCTAAAATAAATAAAATAGAAAAAAAAGAAAAATATACTAAAAAAATCTCATTTTCGAGACTCGAACTGATGTCCAGCAAAACTAAACGGCTCGTTCCGCCGATCAGGCCACGAAGCTTTGTACCCGGAGAGCGTCTGAATGGCCTAAGACTCTCATTAAGATTATAAACTAAAAGTTTTAACACGGTATCATTCTGGTCTAAAATCATAATGCTTTGGATAGGAATGAATTCTGCGCATGTGCGTGAACTTGACTCCTAAAATTTCTCTTGAATATAGAAATATTTTGAAATTAAATTTTATTTTTAAAGTATAACATTTTGAAAAGTTCTTAGTAAGTGTTGGAATAATGTATACTAAAATAAATAAAATAGAAAAAAAAAGAAAATATACTAAAAAAATCTCTTTTTCGAGACTCGAACTGAAGTCGAGCAAAATCAAACGGCTCGTTCTGCCGATCAGGCCACGAAGCTTTGTACCCAGAGAGCGTCTGAATGGCCTAAGACTCTCATTAAGATTATAAACTAAAAGTTTTAACACGGTGTCATTCTGGTCTAAAATCATAATGCTTTGGATAGGAATGAATTCTGCGCATGTGCGTGAACTTGACTCCTAAAATTTCTCTTGAATATAGAAATATTTTGAAATTAAATTTTATTTTAAAAGTTTAACATTTTGAAAAGTTCTTAGTAAGTGTTGGAATAATGTATACCTAAAATAAATAAAATAGAAAAAAAAAAGAAAAATATACTAAAAAAATCTCATTTTCGAGACTCGAACTGATGTCCAGCAAAACTAAACGGCTCGTTCAGCCGATCCGGCCACGAAGCTTCGTACCCAGAGAGCGTCTGAATGGTCTAAGACTCTCATTAATATTATAAACAAAAAGTTTTAACACGGTGTCATTCTGGTCTAAAATCATAATGATTTGAATAGGAATGAATTCTGCGCATGTGCGTGAACTTGACTCCTAAAATTTCTCTTGAATATAGAAATATTTTGACAATAAATTTTATTTTAAAAGTTTAACATTTTGAAAAGTTCTTAGTAAGTGTTGGAATAATGTATACCTAAAATAAATAAAATAGAAAAAAAAGAAAAATATACTAAAAAAATCTCATTTTCGAGACTCGAACTGATGTCCAGCAAAACTAAACGGCTCGTTCCGCCGATCAGGCCACGAAGCTTTGTACCCGGAGAGCGTCTGATTGGCCTAAGACTCTCATTAAGATTATAAACTAAAAGTTTTAACACGGTGTCATTCTGGTCTAAAATCATAATGCTTTGGATAGGAATGAATTCTGCGCATGTGCGTGAACTTGACTCCTAAAATTTCTCTTGAATATAGAAATATTTTGAAATTAAATTTTATTTTTAAAGTATAACATTTTGAAAAGTTCTTAGTAAGTGTTGGAATAATGTATACCTAAAATAAATAAAATAGAAAAAAAAAGAAAAATATACTAAAAAAATCTCTTTTTCGAGACTCGAACTGAAGTCGAGCAAAATCAAACGGCTCGTTCTGCCGATCAGGCCACGAAGCGTTGTACCCAGAGAGCGTCTGAATGGCCTAAGACTCTCATTAAGATTATAAACTAAAAGTTTTAACACGGTGTCATTCTGGTCTAAAATCATAATGCTTTGGATAGGAATGAATTCTGCGCATGTGCGTGAACTTGACTTCTAAAATTTCTCTTGATTATAGAAATATTTTGACATTAAATTTTATTTTAAAAGTTTAACATTTTGAAAAGTTCTTAGTAAGTGTTGGAATAATGTATACCTAAAATAAATAAAATAGAAAAAAAAGAAAAATATACTAAAACTATCTCATTTTCGAGACTCTAACTGATGTCCAGCAAAACTAAACGGCTCGTTCTGCCGATCAGGCCACGAAGCTTTGTACCCGGAGAGCGTCTGAATGGCCTAAGACTCTCATTAAGATTATAAACTAAAAGTTTTAACACGGTGTCATTCTGGTCTAAAATCATAATGCTTTGGATAGGAATGAATTCTGCGCATGTGCGTGAACTTGACTCCTAAAATTTCTCTTGAATATAGAAATATTTTTACATTAAATTTTATTTTAAAATTTTAACATTTTGAAAAGTTCTTAGTAAGTGTTGGAATAATGTATACCTAAAATAAATAAAATAGAAAAAAAAAGAAAAATATACTAAATAAATCTCATTTTCGACACTCGAACTGATGTCCAGCAAAACTAAACGGCTCGTTCTGCCGATCAGGCCACGAAGCCTTGTACCCAGAGAGCGTCTGAATGGCCTAAGACTCTCATTAATATTATAAACAAAAAGTTTTAACACGGTGTCATTCTGGTCTAAAATCATAATGCTTTGGATAGGAATGAATTCTGCGCATGTGCGTGAACTTGACTCATAAAATTTCTCTTGAATATAGAAATATTTTGACATTAAATTTTATTTTAAAAGTTTAACATTTTGAAAAGTTCTTAGTAAGTGTTGGAATAATGTATACCTAAAATAAATAAAATAGAAAAAAAAAAGAAAAATATACTAAAAAAATCTATTTTTCGAGACTCGAACTGATGTCCAGCAAAACTAAACGGCTCGTTCAGCCGATCCGGCCACGAAGCTTCGTACCCGGTGAGCGTCTGAATGGATTAAGACTCTCATCAAGATTATAAACTAAAAGTTTTAATACGGTGACAATCTGGTCTAAAAGCATAATGATTTGAATAGGAATGAATTCTGCGCATGTGCGTGAACTTGACTCCTAAAATTTCTCTTGAATATAGAAATATTTTGACAATAAATTTTATTTTAAAAGTTTAACATTTTGAAAAGTTCTTAGTAAGTGTTGGAATAATGTATACCTAAAATAAATAAAATAGAAAAAAAAGAAAAATATACTAAAAAAATCTCATTTTCGAGACTCGAACTGATGTCCAGCAAAACTAAACGGCTCGTTCCGACGATCAGGCCACGAAGCTTTGTACCCGGAGAGCGTCTGAATGGCCTAAGACTCTCATTAAGATTATAAACTAAAAATTTTAACACGGTATCATTCTGGTCTAAAATCATAATGCTTTGGATAGGAATGAATTCTGCGCATGTGCGTGAACTTGACTCCTAAAATTTCTCTTGAATATAGAAATATTTTGAAATTAAATTTTATTTTTAAAGTATAACATTTTGAAAAGTTCTTAGTAAGTGTTGGAATATTGTATACCTAAAATAAATAAAATAGAAAAAAAAAAGAAAAATATACTAAAAAAATCTCATTTTCGAGACTCGAACTGATGTCCAGCAAAACTAAACGGCTCGTTCAGCCGATCCGGCCACGAAGCTTCGTACCCAGAGAGCGTCTGAATGGTCTAAGACTCTCATTAATATTATAAACAAAAAGTTTTAACACGGTGTCATTCTGGTCTAAAATCATAATGATTTGAATAGGAATGAATTCTGCGCATGTGCGTGAACTTGACTCCTAAAATTTCTCTTGAATATAGAAATATTTTGACAATAAATTTTATTTTAAAAGTTTAACATTTTGAAAAGTTCTTAGTAAGTGTTGGAATAATGTATACCTAAAATAAATAAAATAGAAAAAAAAGAAAAATATACTAAAAAAATCTCATTTTCGAGACTCGAACTGATGTCCAGCAAAACTAAACGGCTCGTTCCGCCGATCAGGCCACGAAGCTTTGTACCCGGAGAGCGTCTGAATGGCCTAACACTCTCATTAAGATTATAAACTAAAAGTTTTAACACGGTGTCATTCTGGTCTAAAATCATAATGCTTTGGATAGGAATGAATTCTGTGCATGTGCGTGAACTTGACTCCTAAAATTTCTCTTGAATATAGAAATATTTTGAAATTAAATTTTATTTTTAAAGTATAACATTTTGAAAAGTTCTTAGTAAGTGTTGGAATAATGTATACCTAAAATAAATAAAATAGAAAAAAAAAGAAAAATATACTAAAAAAATCTCATTTTCGAGACTCGAACTGATGTCCAGCAAAACTAAACGGCTCGTTCAGCCGATCCGGCCACGAAGCTTCGTAACCGGAGAGCGTCTGAATGGTCTAAGACTCTCATTAATATTATAAACAAAAAGTTTTAACACGGTGTCATTCTGGTCTAAAATCATAATGATTTGAATAGGAATGAATTCTGCGCATGTGCGTGAACTTGACTCCTAAAATTTCTCTTGAATATAGAAATATTTTGACAATAAATTTTATTTTAAAAGTTTAACATTTTGAAAAGTTCTTAGTAAGTGTTGGAATAATGTATACCTAAAATAAATAAAATAGAAAAAAAAGAAAAATATACTAAAAAAATCTCATTTTCGAGACTCGAACTGATGTCCAGCAAAACTAAACGGCTCGTTCCGCCGATCAGGCCACGAAGCTTTGTACCCGGAGAGCGTCTGAATGGCCTAACACTCTCATTAAGATTATAAACTAAAAGTTTTAACACGGTGTCATTCTGGTCTAAAATCATAATGCTTTGGATAGGAATGAATTCTGCGCATGTGCGTGAACTTGACTCCTAAAATTTCTCTTGAATATAGAAATATTTTGAAATTAAATTTTATTTTTAAAGTATAACATTTTGAAAAGTTCTTAGTAAGTGTTGGAATATTGTATACCTAAAATAAATAAAATAGAAAAAAAAAGAAAAATATACTAAAAAAATCTCATTTTCGAGACTCGAACTGATGTCCAGCAAAACTAAACGGCTCGTTCAGCCGATCCGGCCACGAAGCTTCGTACCCAGAGAGCGTCTGAATGGTCTAAGACTCTCATTAATATTATAAACAAAAAGTTTTAACACGGTGTCATTCTGGTCTAAAATCATAATGATTTGAATAGGAATGAATTCTGCGCATGTGCGTGAACTTGACTCCTAAAATTTCTCTTGAATATAGAAATATTTTGACAATAAATTTTATTTTAAAAGTTTAACATTTTGAAAAGTTCTTAGTAAGTGTTGGAATAATGTATACCTAAAATAAATAAAATAGAAAAAAAAGAAAAATATACTAAAAAAATCTCATTTTCGAGACTCGAACTGATGTCCAGCAAAACTAAACGGCTCGTTCCGCCGATCAGGCCACGAAGCTTTGTACCCGGAGAGCGTCTGAATGGCCTAACACTCTCATTAAGATTATAAACTAAAAGTTTTAACACGGTGTCATTCTGGTCTAAAATCATAATGCTTTGGATAGGAATGAATTCTGCGCATGTGCGTGAACTTGACTCCTAAAATTTCTCTTGAATATAGAAATATTTTGAAATTAAATTTTATTTTTAAAGTATAACATTTTGAAAAGTTCTTAGTAAGTGTTGGAATAATGTATACCTAAAATAAATAAAATAGAAAAAAAAAGAAAAATATACTAAAAAAATCTCATTTTCGAGACTCGAACTGATGTCCAGCAAAACTAAACGGCTCGTTCAGCCGATCCGGCCACGAAGCTTCGTAACCGGAGAGCGTCTGAATGGTCTAAGACTCTCATTAATATTATAAACAAAAAGTTTTAACACGGTGTCATTCTGGTCTAAAATCATAATGATTTGAATAGGAATGAATTCTGCGCATGTGCGTGAACTTGACTCCTAAAATTTCTCTTGAATATAGAAATATTTTGACAATAAATTTTATTTTAAAAGTTTAACATTTTGAAAAGTTCTTAGTAAGTGTTGGAATATTGTATACCTAAAATAAATAAAATAGAAAAAAAAAGAAAAATATACTAAAAAAATCTCATTTTCGAGACTCGAACTGATGTCCAGCAAAACTAAACGGCTCGTTCAGCCGATCCGGCCACGAAGCTTCGTACCCAGAGAGCGTCTGAATGGTCTAAGACTCTCATTAATATTATAAACAAAAAGTTTTAACACGGTGTCATTCTGGTCTAAAATCATAATGATTTGAATAGGAATGAATTCTGCGCATGTGCGTGAACTTGACTCCTAAAATTTCTCTTGAATATAGAAATATTTTGACAATAAATTTTATTTTAAAAGTTTAACATTTTGAAAAGTTCTTAGTAAGTGTTGGAATAATGTATACCTAAAATAAATAAAATAGAAAAAAAAGAAAAATATACTAAAAAAATCTCATTTTCGAGACTCGAACTGATGTCCAGCAAAACTAAACGGCTCGTTCCGCCGATCAGGCCACGAAGCTTTGTACCCGGAGAGCGTCTGAATGGCCTAACACTCTCATTAAGATTATAAACTAAAAGTTTTAACACGGTGTCATTCTGGTCTAAAATCATAATGCTTTGGATAGGAATGAATTCTGCGCATGTGCGTGAACTTGACTCCTAAAATTTCTCTTGAATATAGAAATATTTTGAAATTAAATTTTATTTTTAAAGTATAACATTTTGAAAAGTTCTTAGTAAGTGTTGGAATAATGTATACCTAAAATAAATAAAATAGAAAAAAAAAAGAAAAATATACTAAAAAAATCTCATTTTCGAGACTCGAACTGATGTCCAGCAAAACTAAACGGCTCGTTCAGCCGATCCGGCCACGAAGCTTCGTACCCGGAGAGCGTCTGAATGGTCTAAGACTCTCATTAATATTATAAACAAAAAGTTTTAACACGGTGTCATTCTGGTCTAAAATCATAATGATTTGAATAGGAATGAATTCTGCGCATGTGCGTGAACTTGACTCCTAAAATTTCTCTTGAATATAGAAATATTTTGACAATAAATTTTATTTTAAAAGTTTAACATTTTGAAAAGTTCTTAGTAAGTGTTGGAATAATGTATACCTAAAATAAATAAAATAGAAAAAAAAGAAAAATATACTAAAAAAATCTGATTTTCGAGACTCGAACTGATGTCCAGCAAAATTAAACGGCTCGTTCCGCCGATCAGGCCACGAAGCTTTGTACCCGGAGAGCGTCTGAATGGCCTAACACTCTCATTAAGATTATAAACAAAGTTTTAACACGGTGTCATTCTGGTCTAAAATCATAATGCTTTGGATAGGAATGAATTCTGCGCATGTGCGTGAACTTGACTCCTAAAATTTCTCTTGAATATAGAAATATTTTGAAATTAAATTTTATTTTTAAAGTATAACATTTTGAAAAGTTCTTAGTAAGTGTTGGAATAATGTATACCTAAAATAAATAAAATAGAAAAAAAAAGAAAAATATACTAAAAAAATCTCATTTTCGAGACTCGAACTGATGTCCAGCAAAACTAAACGGCTCGTTCAGCCGATCCGGCCACGAAGCTTCGTACCCGGAGAGCGTCTGAATGGTCTAAGACTCTCATTAATATTATAAACAAAAAGTTTTAACACGGTGTCATTCTGGTCTAAAATCATAATGATTTGAATAGGAATGAATTCTGCGCATGTGCGTGAACTTGACTCCTAAAATTTCTCTTGAATATAGAAATATTTTGACAATAAATTTTATTTTAAAAGTTTAACATTTTGAAAAGTTCTTAGTAAGTGTTGGAATAATGTATACCTAAAATAAATAAAATAGAAAAAAAAAAGAAAAATATACTAAAAAAATCTCATTTTCGAGACTCGAACTGAAGTCCATCAAAACCAAACGGCTCGTTCTGCCGATCAGGCCACGAAGCTTCGTACCCGGAGAGCGTCTGAATGGCCTAAGACTCTCATTAATATTATAATCAAAAAGTTTTAACACGGTGTCATTCTGGTCTAAAATCATAATGCTTTGGATAGGAATGAATTCTGCGCATGTGCGTGAACTTGACTCCTAAAATTTCTCTTGAATATAGAAATATTTTGACATTAAATTTTATTTTAAAAGTTTAACATTTTGAAAAGTTCTTAGTAAGTGTTGGAATAATGTATACCTAAAATAAATAAAATAGAAAAAAAAGAAAAATATACTAAAAAAATCTCATTTTCGACACTCGAACTGATGTCCAGCAAAACAAAACGGCTCGTTCTGCCGATCAGGCCACGAAGCTTCGTACCCGAGAGCGTCTGGATGGCCTAAGACTCTCATTAATATTATAAACAAAAAGTTTTAACACGGTGTCATTCTGGTCTAAAATCATAATGCTTTGGATAGGAATGAATTCTGCGCATGTGCGTGAACTTGACTCATAAAATTTCTCTTGAATATAGAAATATTTTGACATTAAATTTTATTTTAAAAGTTTAACATTTTGAAAAGTTCTTAGTAAGTGTTGGAATAATGTATATCTAAAATAAATAAAATAGAAAAAAAAAAAGAAAAATATATTAAAAAAATCTCATTTTCGACACTCGAACTGATGTCCAGCAAAATAAAACGGCTCGTTCTGCCGATCAGGCCACGAAGCTTTGTACCCAGAGAGCGTCTGAATGGCCTAAGACTCTCATTAAGATTATAAACTAAAAGTTTTAACACGGTGCCATTCTGGTCTAAAATCATAATGCTTTGGATAGGAATGAATTCTGCGCATGTGCGTGAACTTGACTCCTAAAATTTCTCTTGAATATAGAAATATTTTGAAATTAAATTTTATTTTTAAAGTATAACATTTTGAAAAGTTCTTAGTAAGTGTTGGAATAATGTATACCTAAAATAAATAAAATAAGAAAAAAAAGAAAAATATACTAAAAAAATCTCTTTTTCGAGACTCGAACTGAAGTCCATCAAAACCAAACGGCTCGTTCTGCCGATCAGGCCACGAAGCTTCGTACCCGGAAAGCGTCTGAATGGTCTAAGACTCTCATCAAGATTATAAACTAAAAGTTTTAACACGGTGACAATCTGGTCTAAAAGCATAATGATTTGAATAGGAATGAATTCTGCGCATGTGCGTGAACTTGACTCCTAAAATTTCTCTTGAATATAGAAATATTTTGACATTAAATTTTATTTTAAAAGTTTAACATTTTGAAAAGTTCTTAGTAAGTAATGGAATAATGTATACCTAAAATAAATAAAATAGAAAAAAAAAGAAAAATATATTAAAAAAATCTCATTTTCGACACTCGAACTGATGTCCAGCAAAATAAAACGGCTCGTTCTGCCGATCAGGCCACGAAGCTTTGTACCCTGAGAGCGTCTGAATGGCCTAAGACTCTCATCTATACTTATAATAAAGCTCAATGTGTGTGTGTGTGTGTGTGTGTGTGTGTGTGTGTGTGTGTGTGTGTGTTGGCGCTCTACAGGCCAGGTCATTTGACATACAGCTATCAAATTTGGTACATGTATACCTTAGAGGTCGGGAATGTGCACCTGGGGTCCCTTTTTTGAATTTTTAATTAGAATTATAATTATTGATTAAAAACTAACTTTCTCGCCAAAAAAATCTTCCATTTTCACCATCGCCAACTTTTCCGCCAAAAAAATCTTCCATTTTCCCCACCGCCAAATGAGTAAGGATTCAGTTTTTTTTTTTCTCCCAACAGTAATAAGGCTAGGGTTAACGTTTTTCGGTGGATTATTTCAAAAGATTCTGTTTATTTTCTTAATGTTTTATGCATTTAAAATTAAAGATTGTTAATTAATCCATGTTTCAGATTCATTCTGAAGTACTTTTGAATTAAAATAACACAGAATAAAGGAAATTAAAAATGTATAATCTGCATAGCGTTACCCCAACTGGCGTAGAAAAATTCATGTATTTGCGTTACCGTAATTGGCGAAGAAAATTCACGCATGCACATTCTGTTCCGATTGTTGCCATGACAACCATTATCAACGGACGATTTAAATTATTTTTAGGTTAGTAGCATGCTTTTGTAAGTAAATTGTATTTATGTTAGTTATATATTTTTTGTATATGCTTATAGTTTTAAGTACATCGTTTTTTCAGTAGTATTTTTTAAACCGGTTTTCAATGATTTAAATTATTTTTAGGTTAGTTGCATGTTTTTGTAATTAAATTGTATTTATGTTAGTTATATATTTTTTGTATATGCTTATAGTTTTAAGTACATCGTTTTTTAAGTAGTTTTTTTAAACCTGTTTTCGACCGATTATTTTAAACGATTCATTTTATTTTCTTAGTGTTTGATGCATTTAAAATTAAACATTGTTACTTAATCGATCTGTTCATGATGAATCTGAGAAAATTTTGTTGACAAATTCTTGAGATATTACATAAATTAAGAAAGATATTCTTTTGTGTCCATAAAGTTTAAACGCTCAGTGACTCTATTATCAGTAATCATATTATTAAAAAAAGCTTTGTTTTAGTAAAAAATATTATTATATTAATTGCAGATTAATCATTTCCACTTTAATTTAAAGCATAAATTCTACGAGGGGTAACAGAAAATTAGAGAGATACATATCACGTTATGACTGAAGGTCTTTATAATATTATGAGTGAATTATATGACTATCAAAATTTGAAGTTTTGAAATATTTTGCTGAAGAATCTATTAAAGTTGGAATTGCATAAAATATTTAATTATTAAAATTTACGAACATTAAGATTGGCGAACCGGCTGGTCGCCAAAGGCGGCTAGTTAAGATTATAAACTAAAAGTTTTAACACGGTGTCATTCTGGTCTAAAATCATAATGCTTTGGATAGGAATGAATTTTGCGCATGTGCGTGAACTTGACTACTAAAATTTCTCTTGAATATAGAAATATTTTGACATTAAATTTTATTTTAAAAGTTTAACATTTTGAAAAGTTCTTAGTAAGTGTTGGAATAATGTATACCTAAAATAAATAAAATAGAAAAAAAAAGAAAAATATACTAAAAAAATCTCATTTTCGAGACTCGAACTGATGTCCAGCAAAACTAAACGGCTCGTTCAGCCGATCCGGCCACGAAGCTTCGTACCCGGAAAGCGTCTGAATGGTCTAAGACTCTCATCAAGATTATAAACTAAAAGTTTTAACACGGTGACAATCTGGTCTAAAAGCATAATGATTTGAATAGGAATGAATTCTGCGCATGTGCGTGAACTTGACTCCTAAAATTTCTCTTGAATATAGAAATATTTTGACATTAAATTTTATTTTAAAAGTTTAACATTTTGAAAAGTTCTTAGTAAGTAATGGAATAATGTATAAATAAAATAGAAAAAAAAAGAAAAATATATTTAAAAAATCTCATTTTCGAGACTCGAACTGAAGACCAGCAAAACTAAGTAGCTCGTTCAACCGATCAGACCACGAAGCCTCGTACCCGGAGAGCGTCTGAATGGCCTAAGACTCTCATTAAGATTATAAACTAAAAGTTTTAACACGGTGTCATTCTGGTCTAAAATCATAATGCTTTGGATAGGAATGAATTCTGCGCATGTGCGTGAACTTGACTCCTAAAATTTCTCTTGAATATAGAAATATTTTGAAATTAAATTTTATTTTTAAAGTATAACATTTTGAAAAGTTCTTAGTAAGTGTTGGAATAATGTATACCTAAAATAAATAAAATAGAAAAAAAAGAAAAATATACTAAAACAATCTCATTTTCGAGACTCGAACTGATGTCCAGCAAAACTAAACGGCTCGTTCTGCCGATCAGGCCACGAAGCTTTGTACCCGGAGAGCGTCTGAATGGCCTAAGACTCTCATTAATATTATAAACAAAAAGTTTTAACATGGTGTCATTCTGGTCTAAAATCATAATGCTTTGGATAGGAATGAATTCTGCGCATGTGCGTGAACTTGACTCATAAAATTTCTCTTGAATATAGAAATATTTTGACAATAAATTTTATTTTAAAAACTTAACATTTTGAAAAGTTCTTAGTAAGTGTTGGAATAATGTATACCTAAAATAAATAAAATAGAAAAAAAAAGAAAAATATACTAAAAAAATCTCATTTACGAGACTCGAACTGATGTCTAGCAAAACTAAACGGCTCGTTCCGCTGATCAGGCCACGAAGCTTTGTACCCGGAGAGCGTCTGAATGGCCTAAGACTCTCATTAAGATTATAAACTAAAAGTTTTAACACGGTGTCATTCTGGTCTAAAATCATAATGCTTTGGATAGGAATGAATTCTGCGCATGTGCGTGAACTTGACTCCTAAAATTTCTCTTGAATATAGAAATATTTTGAAATTAAATTTTATTTTAAAAGTTTAACATTTTGAAAAGTTCTTAGTAAGTGTTGGAATAATGTGTACCTAAAATAAATAAAATAGAAAAAAAAAGAAAAATATACTAAAAAAATCTCATTTTCGAGACTCGAACTGATGTCCAGCAAAACTAAACGGCTCGTTCAGCCGATCCGGCCACGAAGCTTCGTACCCGGAGAGCGTCTGAATGGACTAAGACTCTCATCAAGATTATAAACTAAAAGTTTTAACACGGTGACAATCTGGTCTAAAAGCATAATGCTTTGGATAGGAATGAATTCTGCGCATGTTCGTGAACTTGACTCCTAAAATTTCTCTTGAATATAGAAATATTTTGAAATTAAATTTTATTTTTAAAGTATAACATTTTGAAAAGTTCTTAGTAAGTGTTGGAATAATGTATACCTAAAATAAATAAAATAGAAAAAAAAAGAAAAATATACTAAAAAAATCTCTTTTTCGAGACTCGAACTGAAGTCCATCAAAACTAAACGGCTCGTTCAGCCGATCCGGCCACGAAGCGTCGTACCCGGAGAGCGTCTGAATGGTCTAAGACTCTCATCAAGATTATAAACTAAAAGTTTTAAAACGGTAACAACTGGTCTAAAAGAATAATGATTTGAATAGGAATGAATTCTGCGCATGTGCGTGAACTTGACTCCTAAAATTTCTCTTGAATATAGAAATATTTTGACATTAAATTTTATTTTAAAAGTTTAACATTTTGAAAAGTTCTTAGTAAGTGTTGGAATAATGTATACCTAAAATAAATAAAATAGAAAAAAAAAGAAAAATATATTAAAAAAATCTCATTTTCGACACTCGAACTGATGTCCAGCAAAATAAAACGGCTCGTTCTGCCGATCAGGCCACGAAGCTTTGTACCCTGAGAGCGTCTGAATGGCCTAAGACTCTCATTAAGATTATAAACTAAAAGTTTTAACACGGTGTCATTCTGGTCTAAAATCATAATGCTTTGGATAGGAATGAATTTTGCGCATGTGCGTGAACTTGACTACTAAAATTTCTCTTGAATATAGAAATATTTTGACATTAAATTTTATTTTAAAAGTTTAACATTTTGAAAAGTTCTTAGTAAGTGTTGGAATAATGTATACCTAAAATAAATAAAATAGAAAAAAAAAGAAAAATATACTAAAAAAATCTCATTTTCGAGACTCGAACTGATGTCCAGCAAAACTAAACGGCTCGTTCAGCCGATCCGGCCACGAAGCTTCGTACCCGGAAAGCGTCTGAATGGTCTAAGACTCTCATCAAGATAATAAACTAAAAGTTTTAACACGGTGACAATCTGGTCTAAAAGCATAATGCTTTGGATAGGAATGAATTCTGCGCATGTTCGTGAACTTGACTCCTAAAATTTCTCTTGAATATAGAAATATTTTGAAATTAAATTTTATTTTTAAAGTATAACATTTTGAAAAGTTCTTAGTAAGTGTTGGAATAATGTATACCTAAAATAAATAAAATAGAAAAAAAAAGAAAAATATACTAAAAAAATCTCATTTTCGAGACTCGAACTGATGTCCAGCAAAACTAAACGGCTCGTTCAGCCGATCCGGCCACGAAGCTTCGTACCCGGAAAGCGTCTGAATGGTCTAAGACTCTCATCAAGATTATAAACTAAAAGTTTTAACACGGTGACAATCTGGTCTAAAAGCATAATGATTTGAATAGGAATGAATTCTGCGCATGTGCGTGAACTTGACTCCTAAAATTTCTCTTGAATATAGAAATATTTTGACATTAAATTTTATTTTAAAAGTTTAACATTTTGAAAAGTTCTTAGTAAGTAATGGAATAATGTATAAATAAAATAGAAAAAAAAAAGAAAAATATATTTAAAAAATCTCATTTTCGAGACTCGAACTGAAGACCAGCAAAACTAAGTAGCTCGTTCAACCGATCAGACCACGAAGCCTCGTACCCGGAGAGCGTCTGAATGGCCTAAGACTCTCATTAAGATTATAAACTAAAAGTTTTAACACGGTGTCATTCTGGTCTAAAATCATAATGCTTTGGATAGGAATGAATTCTGCGCATGTGCGTGAACTTGACTCCTAAAATTTCTCTTGAATATAGAAATATTTTGAAATTAAATTTTATTTTTAAAGTATAACATTTTGAAAAGTTCTTAGTAAGTGTTGGAATAATGTATACCTAAAATAAATAAAATAGAAAAAAAAAGAAAAATATACTAAAACAATCTCATTTTCGAGACTCGAACTGATGTCCAGCAAAACTAAACGGCTCGTTCTGCCGATCAGGCCACGAAGCTTTGTACCCGGAGAGCGTCTGAATGGCCTAAGACTCTCATTAATATTATAAACAAAAAGTTTTAACATGGTGTCATTCTGGTCTAAAATCATAATGCTTTGGATAGGAATGAATTCTGCGCATGTGCGTGAACTTGACTCATAAAATTTCTCTTGAATATAGAAATATTTTGACATTAAATTTTATTTTAAAAGTTTAACATTTTGAAAAGTTCTTAGGAAGTGTTGGAATAATGTATACCTAAAATAAATAAAATAGAAAAAAAAAGAAAAATATACTAAAAAAATCTCATTTTCGACACTCGAACTGATGTCCAGCAAAACAAAACGGCTCGTTCTGCCGATCGGGCCACGAAGCTTTGTACCCAGGGAGCGTCTGAATCTCCTAAGACTCTCATTAAGATTATAAACTAAAAGTTTTAACACGGTGTCATTCTGGTCTAAAATCATAATGCTTTGGATAGGAATGAATTCTGCGCATGTGCGTGAACTTCTCCTAAAATTTCTCTTGAATATAGAAATATTTTGAAATTAAATTTTATTTTTAAAGTATAACATTTTAAAAAGTTCTTAGTAAGTGTTGGAATAATGTATACCTAAAATAAATAAAATAGAAAAAAAAAAGAAAAATATACTAAAAAAATCTCTTTTTCGAGACTCGAACTGATGTCCAGCAAAACTAAACGGCTCGTTCTGCCGATCAGGCCACGAAGCTTCGTACCCAGAGATTGTCTGAATGGCCTAAGACTCTCATTAATATTGTAAACAAAAAGTTTTAACACGGTGTCATTCTGGTCTAAAATCATAATGCTTTGGATAGGAATGAATTCTGCGCATGTGCGTGAACTTGACTCCTAAAATTTCTCTTGAATATAGAAATATTTTTACATTAAATTTTATTTTAAAAGTTTAACATTTTGAAAAGTTCTTAGTAAGTGTTGGAATAATGTATACCTAAAATAAATAAAATAGAAAAAAAAAAGAAAAATATACTAAAAAAATCTCATTTTCGAGACTCGAACTGATGTCCAGCAAAACTAAACGGCTCGTTCAGCCGATCCGGCCACGAAGCTTCGTACCCGGAGAGCGTCTGAATGGTCTAAGACTCTCATCAAGATTATAAACTAAAAGTTTTAACACGGTGACAATCTGGTCTAAAATCATAATGCTTTGGATAGGAATGAATTCTGCGCATGTGCGTGAACTTGACTTCTAAAATTTCTCTTGATTATAGAAATATTTTGACATTAAATTTTATTTTAAATTTTAACATTTTGAAAAGTTCTTAGTAAGTGTTGGAATAATGTATACCTAAAATAAATAAAATAGAAAAAAAAAGAAAAATATACTTAAAAAATCTCATTTTCGAGACTCGAACTGATGTCCAGCAAAACTAAACGGCTCGTTCAGCCGATCCGGCCACGAAGCTTCGTACCCGGAGAGCGTCTGAATGGACTAAGACTCTCATCAAGATTATAAACTAAAAGTTTTAACACGGTGACAATCTGGTCTAAAAGCATAATGATTTGAATAGGAATGAATTCTGCGCATGTGCGTGAACTTGACTCCTAAAATTTCTCTTAAATATAGAAATATTTTGACAATAAATTTTATTTTAAAAGTTTAACATTTTGAAAAGTTCTTAGTAAGTGTTGGAATAATGTATACCTAAAATAAATAAAATAGAAAAAAAAAGAAAAATATACTAAAAAAATCTCATTTACGAGACTCGAACTGATGTCTAGCAAAACTAAACGGCTCGTTCCGCTGATCAGGCCACGAAGCTTTGTACCCGGAGAGCGTCTGAATGGCCTAAGACTCTCATTAAGATTATAAACTAAAAGTTTTAACACGGTGTCATTCTGGTCTAAAATCATAATGCTTTGGATAGGAATGAATTCTGCGCATGTGCGTGAACTTGACTCCTAAAATTTCTCTTGAATATAGAAATATTTTGAAATTAAATTTTATTTTAAAAGTTTAACATTTTGAAAAGTTCTTAGTAAGTGTTGGAATAATGTGTACCTAAAATAAATAAAATAGAAAAAAAAAAGAAAAATATACTAAAAAAATCTCATTTTCGAGACTCGAACTGATGTCCAGCAAAACTAAACGGCTCGTTCAGACGATCCGGCCACGAAGCTTCGTACCCGGAGAGCGTCTGAATGGACTAAGACTCTCATCAAGATTATAAACTAAAAGTTTTAACACGGTGTCATTCTGGTCTAAAATCATAATGCTTTGGATAGGAATGAATTCTGCGCATGTGCGTGAACTTCTCCTAAAATTTCTCTTGAATATAGAAATATTTTGAAATTAAATTTTATTTTTAAAGTATAACATTTTAAAAAGTTCTTAGTAAGTGTTGGAATAATGTATACCTAAAATAAATAAAATAGAAAAAAAAAAGAAAAATATACTAAAAAAATCTCTTTTTCGAGACTCGAACTGATGTCCAGCAAAACTAAACGGCTCGTTCTGCCGATCAGGCCACGAAGCTTCGTACCCAGAGATTGTCTGAATGGCCTAAGACTCTCATTAATATTGTAAACAAAAAGTTTTAACACGGTGTCATTCTGGTCTAAAATCATAATGCTTTGGATAGGAATGAATTCTGCGCATGTGCGTGAACTTGACTCCTAAAATTTCTCTTGAATATAGAAATATTTTTACATTAAATTTTATTTTAAAAGTTTAACATTTTGAAAAGTTCTTAGTAAGTGTTGGAATAATGTATACCTAAAATAAATAAAATAGAAAAAAAAAAGAAAAATATACTAAAAAAATCTCATTTTCGAGACTCGAACTGATGTCCAGCAAAACTAAACGGCTCGTTCAGCCGATCCGGCCACGAAGCTTCGTACCCGGAGAGCGTCTGAATGGTCTAAGACTCTCATCAAGATTATAAACTAAAAGTTTTAACACGGTGACAATCTGGTCTAAAATCATAATGCTTTGGATAGGAATGAATTCTGCGCATGTGCGTGAACTTGACTTCTAAAATTTCTCTTGATTATAGAAATATTTTGACATTAAATTTTATTTTAAATTTTAACATTTTGAAAAGTTCTTAGTAAGTGTTGGAATAATGTATACCTAAAATAAATAAAATAGAAAAAAAAAGAAAAATATACTTAAAAAATCTCATTTTCGAGACTCGAACTGATGTCCAGCAAAACTAAACGGCTCGTTCAGCCGATCCGGCCACGAAGCTTCGTACCCGGAGAGCGTCTGAATGGACTAAGACTCTCATCAAGATTATAAACTAAAAGTTTTAACACGGTGACAATCTGGTCTAAAAGCATAATGATTTGAATAGGAATGAATTCTGCGCATGTGCGTGAACTTGACTCCTAAAATTTCTCTTGAATATAGAAATATTTTGACAATAAATTTTATTTTAAAAGTTTAACATTTTGAAAAGTTCTTAGTAAGTGTTGGAATAATGTATACCTAAAATAAATAAAATAGAAAAAAAAAGAAAAATATACTAAAAAAATCTCATTTACGAGACTCGAACTGATGTCTAGCAAAACTAAACGGCTCGTTCCGCTGATCAGGCCACGAAGCTTTGTACCCGGAGAGCGTCTGAATGGCCTAAGACTCTCATTAAGATTATAAACTAAAAGTTTTAACACGGTGTCATTCTGGTCTAAAATCATAATGCTTTGGATAGGAATGAATTCTGCGCATGTGCGTGAACTTGACTCCTAAAATTTCTCTTGAATATAGAAATATTTTGAAATTAAATTTTATTTTAAAAGTTTAACATTTTGAAAAGTTCTTAGTAAGTGTTGGAATAATGTGTACCTAAAATAAATAAAATAGAAAAAAAAGAAAAATATACTAAAAAAATCTCATTTTCGAGACTCGAACTGATGTCCAGCAAAACTAAACGGCTCGTTCAGCCGATCCGGCCACGAAGCTTCGTACCCGGAGAGCGTCTGAATGGACTAAGACTCTCATCAAGATTATAAACTAAAAGTTTTAACACGGTGACAATCTGGTCTAAAAGCATAATGCTTTGGATAGGAATGAATTCTGCGCATGTTCGTGAACTTGACTCCTAAAATTTCTCTTGAATATAGAAATATTTTGAAATTAAATTTTATTTTTAAAGTATAACATTTTGAAAAGTTCTTAGTAAGTGTTGGAATAATGTATACCTAAAATAAATAAAATAGAAAAAAAAAGAAAAATATACTAAAAAAATCTCATTTTCGAGACTCGAACTGATGTCCAGCAAAACTAAACGGCGTTCAGCCGATCCGGCCACGAAGCTTCGTACCCGGAAAGCGTCTGAATGGTCTAAGACTCTCATCAAGATTATAAACTAAAAGTTTTAACACGGTGACAATCTGGTCTAAAAGCATAATGATTTGAATAGGAATGAATTCTGCGCATGTGCGTGAACTTGACTCCTAAAATTTCTCTTGAATATAGAAATATTTTGACATTAAATTTTATTTTAAAAGTTTAACATTTTGAAAAGTTCTTAGTAAGTAATGGAATAATGTATACCTAAAATAAATAAAATAGAAAAAAAAAGAAAAATATATTAAAAAAATCTCATTTTCGACACTCGAACTGATGTCCAGCAAAATAAAACGGCTCGTTCTGCCGATCCGGCCACGAAGCTTCATACCCGGAAAGCGTCTGAATGGTCTAAGACTCTCATCAAGATTATAAACTAAAAGTTTTAACACGGTGACAATCTGGTCTAAAAGCATAATGATTTGAATAGGAATGAATTCTGCGCATGTGCGTGAACTTGACTCCTAAAATTTCTCTTGAATATAGAAATATTTTGACATTAAATTTTATTTTAAAAGTTTAACATTTTGAAAAGTTCTTAGTAAGTAATGGAATAATGTATACCTAAAATAAATAAAATAGAAAAAAAAAGAAAAATATATTAAAAAAATCTCATTTTCGACACTCGAACTGATGTCCAGCAAAATAAAACGGCTCGTTCTGCCGATCAGGCCACGAAGCTTTGTACCCTGAGAGCGTCTGAATGGCCTAAGACTCTCATTAAGATTATAAACTAAAAGTTTTAACACGGTGTCATTCTGGTCTAAAATCATAATGCTTTGGATAGGAATGAATTTTGCGCATGTGCGTGAACTTGACTACTAAAATTTCTCTTGAATATAGAAATATTTTGACATTAAATTTTATTTTAAAAGTTTAACATTTTGAAAAGTTCTTAGTAAGTGTTGGAATAATGTATACCTAAAATAAATAAAATAGAAAAAAAAAGAAAAATATACTAAAAAAATCTCATTTTCGAGACTCGAACTGATGTCCAGCAAAACTAAACGGCTCGTTCAGCCGATCCGGCCACGCAGCTTCGTACCCGGAAAGCGTCTGAATGGTCTAAGACTCTCATCAAGATTATAAACTAAAAGTTTTAACACGGTGACAATCTGGTCTAAAAGCATAATGATTTGAATAGGAATGAATTCTGCGCATGTGCGTGAACTTGACTCCTAAAATTTCTCTTGAATATAGAAATATTTTGACATTAAATTTTATTTTAAAAGTTTAACATTTTGAAAAGTTCTTAGTAAGTAATGGAATAATGTATAAATAAAATAGAAAAAAAAAAGAAAAATATATTTAAAAAATCTCATTTTCGAGACTCGAACTGAAGACCAGCAAAACTAAGTAGCTCGTTCAACCGATCAGACCACGAAGCCTCGTACCCGGAGAGCGTCTGAATGGCCTAAGACTCTCATTAAGATTATAAACTAAAAGTTTTAACACGGTGTCATTCTGGTCTAAAATCATAATGTTTTGGATAGGAATGAATTCTGCGCATGTGCGTGAACTTGACTCCTAAAATTTCTCTTGAATATAGAAATATTTTGAAATTAAATTTTATTTTTAAAGTATAACATTTTGAAAAGTTCTTAGTAAGTGTTGGAATAATGTATACCTAAAATAAATAAAATAGAAAAAAAAGAAAAATATACTAAAACAATCTCATTTTCGAGACTCGAACTGATGTCCAGCAAAACTAAACGGCTCGTTCTGCCGATCAGGCCACGAAGCTTTGTACCCGGAGAGCGTCTGAATGGCCTAAGACTCTCATTAATATTATAAACAAAAAGTTTTAACATGGTGTCATTCTGGTCTAAAATCATAATGCTTTGGATAGGAATGAATTCTGCGCATGTGCGTGAACTTGACTCATAAAATTTCTCTTGAATATAGAAATATTTTGACATTAAATTTTATTTTAAAAGTTTAACATTTTGAAAAGTTCTTAGGAAGTGTTGGAATAATGTATACCTAAAATAAATAAAATAGAAAAAAAAAGAAAAATATACTAAAAAAATCTCATTTTCGACACTCGAACTGATGTCCAGCAAAACAAAACGGCTCGTTCTGCCGATCGGGCCACGAAGCTTTGTACCCAGGGAGCGTCTGAATCTCCTAAGACTCTCATTAAGATTATAAACTAAAAGTTTTAACACGGTGTCATTCTGGTCTAAAATCATAATGCTTTGGATAGGAATGAATTCTGCGCATGTGCGTGAACTTGACTCCTAAAATTTCTCTTGAATATAGAAATATTTTGAAATTAAATTTTATTTTTAAAGTATAACATTTTAAAAAGTTCTTAGTAAGTGTTGGAATAATGTATACCTAAAATAAATAAAATAGAAAAAAAAAAGAAAAATATACTAAAAAAATCTCTTTTTCGAGACTCGAACTGATGTCCAGCAAAACTAAACGGCTCGTTCTGCCGATCAGGCCACGAAGCTTCGTACCCAGAGATTGTCTGAATGGCCTAAGACTCTCATTAATATTGTAAACAAAAAGTTTTAACACGGTGTCATTCTGGTCTAAAATCATAATGCTTTGGATAGGAATGAATTCTGCGCATGTGCGTGAACTTGACTCCTAAAATTTCTCTTGAATATAGAAATATTTTTACATTAAATTTTATTTTAAAAGTTTAACATTTTGAAAAGTTCTTAGTAAGTGTTGGAATAATGTATACCTAAAATAAATAAAATAGAAAAAAAAAAGAAAAATATACTAAAAAAATCTCATTTTCGAGACTCGAACTGATGTCCAGCAAAACTAAACGGCTCGTTCAGCCGATCCGGCCACGAAGCTTCGTACCCGGAGAGCGTCTGAATGGTCTAAGACTCTCATCAAGATTATAAACTAAAAGTTTTAACACGGTGACAATCTGGTCTAAAATCATAATGCTTTGGATAGGAATGAATTCTGCGCATGTGCGTGAACTTGACTTCTAAAATTTCTCTTGATTATAGAAATATTTTGACATTAAATTTTATTTTAAATTTTAACATTTTGAAAAGTTCTTAGTAAGTGTTGGAATAATGTATACCTAAAATAAATAAAATAGAAAAAAAAAGAAAAATATACTTAAAAAATCTCATTTTCGAGACTCGAACTGATGTCCAGCAAAACTAAACGGCTCGTTCAGCCGATCCGGCCACGAAGCTTCGTACCCGGAGAGCGTCTGAATGGACTAAGACTCTCATCAAGATTATAAACTAAAAGTTTTAACACGGTGACAATCTGGTCTAAAAGCATAATGATTTGAATAGGAATGAATTCTGCGCATGTGCGTGAACTTGACTCCTAAAATTTCTCTTGAATATAGAAATATTTTGACAATAAATTTTATTTTAAAAGTTTAACATTTTGAAAAGTTCTTAGTAAGTGTTGGAATAATGTATACCTAAAATAAATAAAATAGAAAAAAAAAGAAAAATATACTAAAAAAATCTCATTTACGAGACTCGAACTGATGTCTAGCAAAACTAAACGGCTCGTTCCGCTGATCAGGCCACGAAGCTTTGTACCCGGAGAGCGTCTGAATGGCCTAAGACTCTCATTAAGATTATAAACTAAAAGTTTTAACACGGTGTCATTCTGGTCTAAAATCATAATGCTTTGGATAGGAATGAATTCTGCGCATGTGCGTGAACTTGACTCCTAAAATTTCTCTTGAATATAGAAATATTTTGAAATTAAATTTTATTTTAAAAGTTTAACATTTTGAAAAGTTCTTAGTAAGTGTTGGAATAATGTGTACCTAAAATAAATAAAATAGAAAAAAAAAGAAAAATATACTAAAAAAATCTCTTTTTCGAGACTCGAACTGAAGTCCAGCAAAATCAAACGGCTCGTTCTGCCGATCAGGCCACGAAGCTTCGTATCCGGAGAGCGTCTGAATGGCCTAAGACTCTCATTAAGATTATAAAATAAAAGTTTTAACACGGTGTTATTCTGGTCTAAAATCATAATGCTTTGGATAGGAATGAATTCTGCGCATGTGCGTGAACTTGACTCCTAAAATTTCTCTTGAATATAGAAATATTTTGAAATTAAATTTTAATTTTAAAGTATAACATTTTGAAAAGTTCTTAGTAAGTGTTGGAATAATGTATACCTAAAATAAATAAAATAGAAAAAAAAGAAAAATATACTAAAAAAATCTCTTTTTCGAGACTCGAACTGATGTCCAGCAAAACTAAACGGCTCGTTCTGCCGATGAGGCCACGAAGCTTCGTACCCGGAGAGCGTCTGAATGGCCTATGACTCTCATTAATATTATAAACAAAAAGTTTTAATACGGTGTCATTCTGGTCTAAAATCATAATGCTTTGGATAGGAATGAATTCTGCGCATGTGCGTGAACTTCACTCCTAAAATTTCTCTTGAATATAGAAATATTTTTACATTAAATTTTATTTTAAAAGTTTAACATTTTGAAAAGTTCTTAGTAAGTAATGGAATAATGTATAAATAAAATAAATAAAATAGAAAAAAAAAGAAAAATATATTTAAAAAATCTTATTTTCGAGACTCGAACTGAAGACCAGCAAAACTAAGTGGCTTGTTCAACCGATCAGGCCACGAAGCTTCGTCCCCGGGGAGCGTCTGAATGGCCTAAGACTCTCATTAATATTATAAACAAAAAGTTTTAACACGGTGTCATTCTGGTCTAAAATCATAATGCTTTGGATAGGAATGAATTCTCCGCATGTGCGTGAACTTGACTCATAAAATTTCTCTTGAATATAGAAATATTTTGACATTAAATTTTATTTTAAAAGTTTAACATTTTGAAAAGTTCTTAGTAAGTGTTGGAATAATGTGTACCTAAAATAAATAAAATAGAAAAAAAAAGAAAAATATACTAAAAAAATCTCATTTTCGAGACTCGAACTGATGTCCAGCAAAACTAAACGGCTCGTTCAGCCGATCCGGCCACGAAGCTTCGTACCCGAAAAGCGTCTGAATGGTCTAAGACTCTCATCAAGATTATAAACTAAAAGTTTTAACACGGTGACAATCTGGTCTAAAAGCATAATGATTTGAATAGGAATGAATTCTGCGCATGTGCGTGAACTTGACTCCTAAAATTTCTCTTGAATATAGAAATATTTTGACATTAAATTTTATTTTAAAAGTTTAACATTTTGAAAAGTTCTTAGTAAGTAATGGAATAATGTATAAATAAAATAGAAAAAAAAAAGAAAAATATATTTAAAAAATCTCATTTTCGAGACTCGAACTGAAGACCAGCAAAACTAAGTAGCTCGTTCAACCGATCAGACCACGAAGCCTCGTACCCGGAGAGCGTCTGAATGGCCTAAGACTCTCATTAAGATTATAAACTAAAAGTTTTAACACGGTGTCATTCTGGTCTAAAATCATAATGCTTTGGATAGGAATGAATTCTGCGCATGTGCGTGAACTTGACTCCTAAAATTTCTCTTGAATATAGAAATATTTTTACATTAAATTTTATTTTAAAAGTTTAACATTTTGAAAAGTTCTTAGTAAGTGTTGGAATAATGTATACCTAAAATAAATAAAATAGAAAAAAAAAAAAGAAAAATATACTAAAAAAATCTCATTTTCGAGACTCGAACTGATGTCCAGCAAAACTAAACGGCTCGTTCAGCCGATCCGGCCACGAAGCTTCGTACCCAGAAAGCGTCTGAATGGTCTAAGACTCTCATCAAGATTATAAACTAAAAGTTTTAACACGGTGACAATCTGGTCTAAAAGCATAATGATTTGAATAGGAATGAATTCTGCGCATGTGCGTGAACTTGACTGCTAAAATTTCTCTTGAATATAGAAATATTTTGACAATAAATTTTATTTTAAAAGTTTAACATTTTGAAAAGTTCTTAGTAAGTGTTGGAATAATGTATACCTAAAATGAATAAAATAGAAAAAAAAGAGAAATATACTAAAAAAATCTCATTTTCGAGACTCGAACTGATGTCCAGCAAAACTAAACGGCTCGTTCCGCCGATCAGGCTACGAAGCTTTGTACCCGGAGAGCGTCTGAATGGCTTAAGACTCTCATTAAGATTATAAACTAAAAGTTTTAACACGGTGTCATTCTGGTCTAAAATCATAATGCTTTGGATAGGAATGAATTCTGCGCATGTGCGTGAACTTGACTCCTAAAATTTCTCTTGAATATAGAAATATTTTGAAATTAAATTTTATTTTAGAAGTATAACATTTTGAAAAGTTCTTAGTAAGTGTTGGAATAATGTATACCTAAAATAAATAAAATAGAAAAAAAAGGAAAATATACTAAAAAAATCTCTTTTTCGAGACTCGAACTGAAGTCCAGCAAAATCAAACGGCTCGTTCTGCCGATGAGGCCACGAAGCTTCGTACCCGGAGAGCGTCTGAATGGCCTATGACTCTCATTAATATTATAAACAAAAAGTTTTAACACGGTGTCATTCTGGTCTAAAATCATAATGCTTTGGATAGGAATGAATTCTGCGCATGTGCGTGAACTTGACTCCTAAAATTTCTCTTGAATATAGAAATATTTTTACATTAAATTTTATTTTAAAAGTTTAACATTTTGAAAAGTTCTTAGTAAGTGTTGGAATAATGTATACCTAAAATAAATAAAATAGAAAAAAAAAGAAAAATATACTAAAAAAATCTCATTTACGAGACTCGAACTGATGTCTAGCAAAACTAAACGGCTCGTTCCGCTGATCAGGCCACGAAGCTTTGTACCCGGAGAGCGTCTGAATGGCCTAAGACTCTCATTAAGATTATAAACTAAAAGTTTTAACACGGTGTCATTCTGGTCTAAAATCATAATGCTTTGGATAGGAATGAATTCTGCGCATGTGCGTGAACTTGACTCCTAAAATTTCTCTTGAATATAGAAATATTTTGAAATTAAATTTTATTTTAAAAGTTTAACATTTTGAAAAGTTCTTAGTAAGTGTTGGAATAATGTGTACCTAAAATAAATAAAATAAAAAAAAAAGAAAAATATACTAAAAAAATCTCTTTTTCGAGACTCGAACTGAAGTCCAGCAAAATCAAACGGCTCGTTCTGCCGATCAGGCCACGAAGCTTCGTATCCGGAGAGCGTCTGAATGGCCTAAGACTCTCATTAAGATTATAAAATAAAAGTTTTAACACGGTGTTATTCTGGTCTAAAATCATAATGCTTTGGATAGGAATGAATTCTGCGCATGTGCGTGAACTTGACTCCTAAAATTTCTCTTGAATATAGAAATATTTTGAAATTAAATTTTAATTTTAAAGTATAACATTTTGAAAAGTTCTTAGTAAGTGTTGGAATAATGTATACCTAAAATAAATAAAATAGAAAAAAAAGAAAAATATACTAAAAAAATCTCTTTTTCGAGACTCGAACTGATGTCCAGCAAAACTAAACGGCTCGTTCTGCCGATGAGGCCACGAAGCTTCGTACCCGGAGAGCGTCTGAATGGCCTATGACTCTCATTAATATTATAAACAAAAAGTTTTAATACGGTGTCATTCTGGTCTAAAATCATAATGCTTTGGATAGGAATGAATTCTGCGCATGTGCGTGAACTTCACTCCTAAAATTTCTCTTGAATATAGAAATATTTTTACATTAAATTTTATTTTAAAAGTTTAACATTTTGAAAAGTTCTTAGTAAGTAATGGAATAATGTATAAATAAAATAAATAAAATAGAAAAAAAAAGAAAAATATATTTAAAAAATCTTATTTTCGAGACTCGAACTGAAGACCAGCAAAACTAAGTGGATTGTTCAACCGATCAGGCCACGAAGCTTCGTCCCCGGGGAGCGTCTGAATGGCCTAAGACTCTCATTAATATTATAAACAAAAAGTTTTAACACGGTGTCATTCTGGTCTAAAATCATAATGCTTTGGATAGGAATGAATTCTCCGCATGTGCGTGAACTTGACTCCTAAAATTTCTCTTGAATAGAGAAATATTTTTACATTAAATTTTATTTTAAAAGTTTAACATTTTGAAAAGTTCTTAGTAAGTGTTGGAATAATGTATACCTAAAATAAATAAAATAGAAAAAAAAAGAAAAATATACTAAAAAAATCTTATTTTCGAGACTCGAACTGATGTCCAGCAAAACTAAACGGCTCGTTCAGCCGATCCGGCCACGAAGGTTCGTACCCAGAAAGCGTCTGAATGGTCTAAGACTCTCATCAAGATTATAAACTAAAAGTTTTAACACGGTGACAATCTGGTCTAAAAGCATAATGATTTGAATAGGAATGAATTCTGCGCATGTGCGTGAACTTGACTGCTAAAATTTCTCTTGAATATAGAAATATTTTGACAATAAATTTTATTTTAAAAGTTTAACATTTTGAAAAGTTCTTAGTAAGTGTTGGAATAATGTATACCTAAAATGAATAAAATAGAAAAAAAAGAGAAATATACTAAAAAAATCTCATTTTCGAGACTCGAACTGATGTCCAGCAAAACTAAACGGCTCGTTCCGCCGATCAGGCTACGAAGCTTTGTACCCGGAGAGCGTCTGAATGGCTTAAGACTCTCATTAAGATTATAAACTAAAAGTTTTAACACGGTGTCATTCTGGTCTAAAATCATAATGCTTTGGATAGGAATGAATTCTGCGCATGTGCGTGAACTTGACTCCTAAAATTTCTCTTGAATATAGAAATATTTTGAAATTAAATTTTATTTTTAAAGTATAACATTTTGAAAAGTTCTTAGTAAGTGTTGGAATAATGTATACCTAAAATAAATAAAATAGAAAAAAAAGAAAAATATACTAAAAAAATCTCTTTTTCGAGACTCGAACTGAAGTCCAGCAAAATCAAACGGCTCGTTCTGCCGATGAGGCCACGAAGCTTCGTACCCGGAGAGCGTCTGAATGGCCTATGACTCTCATTAATATTATAAACAAAAAGTTTTAACACGGTGTCATTCTGGTCTAAAATCATAATGCTTTGGATAGGAATGAATTCTGCGCATGTGCGTGAACTTGACTCCTAAAATTTCTCTTGAATATAGAAATATTTTTACATTAAATTTTATTTTAAAAGTTTAACATTTTGAAAAGTTCTTAGTAAGTGTTGGAATAATGTGTACCTAAAATAAATAAAATAGAAAAAAAAAGAAAAATATACTAAAAAAATCTCTTTTTCGAGACTCGAACTGAAGTCCAGCAAAATCAAACGGCTCGTTCTGCCGATGAGGCCACGAAGCTTCGTACCCGGAGAGCGTCTGAATGGCCTATGACTCTCATTAATATTATAAACTAAAAGTTTTAACACGGTGTCATTCTGGTCTAAAATCATAATGCTTTGGATAGGAATGAATTCTGCGCATGTGCGTGAACTTGACTCCTAAAATTTCTCTTGAATATAGAAATATTTTGAAATTAAATTTTATTTTTAAAGTATAACATTTTGAAAAGTTCTTAGTAAGTGTTGGAATAATGTATACCTAAAATAAATAAAATAGAAAAAAAAGAAAAATATACTAAAAAAATCTCTTTTTCGAGACTCGAACTGAAGTCCAGCAAAATCAAACGGCTCGTTCTGCCGATGAGGCCACGAAGCTTCGTTCCCGGAGAGCGTCTGAATGGCCTATGACTCTCATTAATATTATAAAAAAAAAGTTTTAACACGGTGTCATTCTGGTCTAAAATCATAATGCTTTGGATAGGAATGAATTCTGCGCATGTGCGTGAACTTGACTCCTAAAATTTCTCTTGAATATAGAAATATTTTTACATTAAATTTTATTTTAAAAGTTTAACATTTTGAAAAGTTCTTAGTAAGTGTTGGAATAATGTGTACCTAAAATAAATAAAATAGAAAAAAAAAGAAAAATATACTAAAAAAATCTCTTTTTCGAGACTCGAACTGAAGTCCAGCAAAATCAAACGGCTCGTTCTGCCGATGAGGCCACGAAGCTTCGTACCCGGAGAGCGTCTGAATGGCCTATGACTCTCATTAATATTATAAACAAAAAGTTTTAACACGGTGTCATTCTGGTCTAAAATCATAATGCTTTGGATAGGAATGAATTCTGCGCATGTGCGTGAACTTCACTCCTAAAATTTCTCTTGAATATAGAAATATTTTGACATTAAATTTTATTTTAAAAGTTTAACATTTTGAAAAGTTCTTAGTAAGTAATGGAATAATGTATAAATAAAATAGAAAAAAAAAGAAAAATATACTAAAAAAATCTCTTTTTCGAGACTCGAACTGAAGTCCAGCAAAATCAAACGGTTCGTTCTGCCGATGAGGCCACGAAGCTTCGTACCCGGAGAGCGTCTGAATGGCCTAAGACTCTCATTAATATTATAAACAAAAAGTTTTAACACGGTGTCATTCTGGTCTAAAATCATAATGCTTTGGATAGGAATGAATTCTCCGCATGTGCGTGAACTTGACTCATAAAATTTCTCTTGAATATAGAAATATTTTGACATTAAATTTTATTTTAAAAGTTTAACATTTTGAAAAGTTCTTAGTAAGTGTTGGAATAATGTGTACCTAAAATAAATAAAATAGAAAAAAAAAGAAAAATATACTAAAAAAATCTCTTTTTCGGGACTCGAACTGAAGTCCAGCAAAATCAAACGGCTCATTCTGCCGATCAGGCCACGAAGCTTCGTATCCGGAGAGCGTCTGAATGGCCTAAGACTCTCATTAAGATTATAAAATAAAAGTTTTAACACGGTGTTATTCTGGTCTAAAATCATAATGCTTTGGATAGGAATGAATTCTGCGCATGTGCGTGAACTTGACTCCTAAAATTTCTCTTGAATATAGAAATATTTTGAAATTAAATTTTAATTTTAAAGTATAACATTTTGAAAAGTTCTTAGTAAGTGTTGGAATAATGTATACCTAAAATAAATAAAATAGAAAAAAAAGAAAAATATACTAAAAAAATCTCTTTTTCGAGACTCGAACTGATGTCCAGCAAAACTAAACGGCTCGTTCTGCCGATGAGGCCACGAAGCTTCGTACCCGGAGAGCGTCTGAATGGCCTATGACTCTCATTAATATTATAAACAAAAAGTTTTAACACGGTGTCATTCTGGTCTAAAATCATAATGTTTTGGATAGGAATGAATTCTGCGCATGTGCGTGAACTTGACTCCTAAAATTTCTCTTGAATATAGAAATATTTTTACATTAAATTTTATTTTAAAAGTTTAACATTTTGAAAAGTTCTTAGTAAGTGTTGGAATAATGTGTACCTAAAATAAATAAAATAGAAAAAAAAAGAAAAATATACTAAAAAAATCTCTTTTTCGAGACTCGAACTGAAGTCCAGCAAAATCAAACGGCTCGTTCTGCCGATGAGGCCACGAAGCTTCGTACCCGGAGAGCGTCTGAATGGCCTATGACTCTCATTAATATTATAAACAAAAAGTTTTAACACGGTGTCATTCTGGTCTAAAATCATAATGCTTTGGATAGGAATGAATTCTGCGCATGTGCGTGAACTTCACTCCTAAAATTTCTCTTGAATATAGAAATATTTTGACATTAAATTTTATTTTAAAAGTTTAACATTTTGAAAAGTTCTTAGTAAGTAATGGAATAATGTATAAATAAAATAGAAAAAAAAAGAAAAATATACTAAAAAAATCTCTTTTTCGAGACTCGAACTGAAGTCCAGCAAAATCAAACGGTTCGTTCTGCCGATGAGGCCACGAAGCTTCGTACCCGGAGAGCGTCTGAATGGCCTAAGACTCTCATTAATATTATAAACAAAAAGTTTTAACACGGTGTCATTCTGGTCTAAAATCATAATGCTTTGGATAGGAATGAATTCTCCGCATGTGCGTGAACTTGACTCATAAAATTTCTCTTGAATATAGAAATATTTTGACATTAAATTTTATTTTAAAAGTTTAACATTTTGAAAAGTTCTTAGTAAGTGTTGGAATAATGTGTACCTAAAATAAATAAAATAGAAAAAAAAAGAAAAATATACTAAAAAAATCTCTTTTTCGGGACTCGAACTGAAGTCCAGCAAAATCAAACGGCTCATTCTGCCGATCAGGCCACGAAGCTTCGTATCCGGAGAGCGTCTGAATGGCCTAAGACTCTCATTAAGATTATAAAATAAAAGTTTTAACACGGTGTTATTCTGGTCTAAAATCATAATGCTTTGGATAGGAATGAATTCTGCGCATGTGCGTGAACTTGACTCCTAAAATTTCTCTTGAATATAGAAATATTTTGAAATTAAATTTTAATTTTAAAGTATAACATTTTGAAAAGTTCTTAGTAAGTGTTGGAATAATGTATACCTAAAATAAATAAAATAGAAAAAAAAGAAAAATATACTAAAAAAATCTCTTTTTCGAGACTCGAACTGATGTCCAGCAAAACTAAACGGCTCGTTCTGCCGATGAGGCCACGAAGCTTCGTACCCGGAGAGCGTCTGAATGGCCTATGACTCTCATTAATATTATAAACAAAAAGTTTTAACACGGTGTCATTCTGGTCTAAAATCATAATGTTTTGGATAGGAATGAATTCTGCGCATGTGCGTGAACTTGACTCCTAAAATTTCTCTTGAATATAGAAATATTTTTACATTAAATTTTATTTTAAAAGTTTAACATTTTGAAAAGTTCTTAGTAAGTGTTGGAATAATGTATACCTAAAATAAATAAAATAGAAAAAAAAAAAAGAAAAATATACTAAAAAAATCTCATTTTCGAGACTCGAACTGATGTCCAGCAAAACTAAACGGCTCGTTCAGCCGATCCGGCCACGAAGCTTCGTACCCGGAGAGCGTCTGAATGGTCTAAGACTCTCATCAAGATTATAAACTAAAAGTTTTAACACGGTGACAATCTGGTCTAAAATCATAATGCTTTGGATAGGAATGAATTCTGCGCATGTGCGTGAACTTGACTTCTAAAATTTCTCTTGATTATAGAAATATTTTGACATTAAATTTTATTTTAAATTTTAACATTTTGAAAAGTTCTTAGTAAGTGTTGGAATAATGTATACCTAAAATAAATAAAATAGAAAAAAAAAGAAAAATATACTTAAAAAATCTCATTTTCGAGACTCGAACTGATGTCCAGCAAAACTAAACGGCTCGTTCAGCCGATCCGGCCACGAAGCTTCGTACCCGGAGAGCGTCTGAATGGACTAAGACTCTCATCAAGATTATAAACTAAAAGTTTTAACACGGTGACAATCTGGTCTAAAAGCATAATGATTTGAATAGGAATGAATTCTGCGCATGTGCGTGAACTTGACTCCTAAAATTTCTCTTGAATATAGAAATATTTTGACAATAAATTTTATTTTAAAAGTTTAACATTTTGAAAAGTTCTTAGTAAGTGTTGGAATAATGTATACCTAAAATAAATAAAATAGAAAAAAAAAGAAAAATATACTAAAAAAATCTCATTTACGAGACTCGAACTGATGTCTAGCAAAACTAAACGGCTCGTTCCGCTGATCAGGCCACGAAGCTTTGTACCCGGAGAGCGTCTGAATGGCCTAAGACTCTCATTAAGATTATAAACTAAAAGTTTTAACACGGTGTCATTCTGGTCTAAAATCATAATGCTTTGGATAGGAATGAATTCTGCGCATGTGCGTGAACTTGACTCCTAAAATTTCTCTTGAATATAGAAATATTTTGAAATTAAATTTTATTTTAAAAGTTTAACATTTTGAAAAGTTCTTAGTAAGTGTTGGAATAATGTGTACCTAAAATAAATAAAATAGAAAAAAAAAAGAAAAATATACTAAAAAAATCTCTTTTTCGAGACTCGAACTGAAGTCCAGCAAAATCAAACGGCTCGTTCTGCCGATCAGGCCACGAAGCTTCGTATCCGGAGAGCGTCTGAATGGCCTAAGACTCTCATTAAGATTATAAAATAAAAGTTTTAACACGGTGTTATTCTGGTCTAAAATCATAATGCTTTGGATAGGAATGAATTCTGCGCATGTGCGTGAACTTGACTCCTAAAATTTCTCTTGAATATAGAAATATTTTGAAATTAAATTTTAATTTTAAAGTATAACATTTTGAAAAGTTCTTAGTAAGTGTTGGAATAATGTATACCTAAAATAAATAAAATAGAAAAAAAAGAAAAATATACTAAAAAAATCTCTTTTTCGAGACTCGAACTGATGTCCAGCAAAACTAAACGGCTCGTTCTGCCGATGAGGCCACGAAGCTTCGTACCCGGAGAGCGTCTGAATGGCCTATGACTCTCATTAATATTATAAACAAAAAGTTTTAATACGGTGTCATTCTGGTCTAAAATCATAATGCTTTGGATAGGAATGAATTCTGCGCATGTGCGTGAACTTCACTCCTAAAATTTCTCTTGAATATAGAAATATTTTTACATTAAATTTTATTTTAAAAGTTTAACATTTTGAAAAGTTCTTAGTAAGTAATGGAATAATGTATAAATAAAATAAATAAAATAGAAAAAAAAAGAAAAATATATTTAAAAAATCTTATTTTCGAGACTCGAACTGAAGACCAGCAAAACTAAGTGGCTTGTTCAACCGATCAGGCCACGAAGCTTCGTCCCCGGGGAGCGTCTGAATGGCCTAAGACTCTCATTAATATTATAAACAAAAAGTTTTAACACGGTGTCATTCTGGTCTAAAATCATAATGCTTTGGATAGGAATGAATTCTCCGCATGTGCGTGAACTTGACTCATAAAATTTCTCTTGAATATAGAAATATTTTGACATTAAATTTTATTTTAAAAGTTTAACATTTTGAAAAGTTCTTAGTAAGTGTTGGAATAATGTGTACCTAAAATAAATAAAATAGAAAAAAAAAGAAAAATATACTAAAAAAATCTCATTTTCGAGACTCGAACTGATGTCCAGCAAAACTAAACGGCTCGTTCAGCCGATCCGGCCACGAAGCTTCGTACCCGAAAAGCGTCTGAATGGTCTAAGACTCTCATCAAGATTATAAACTAAAAGTTTTAACACGGTGACAATCTGGTCTAAAAGCATAATGATTTGAATAGGAATGAATTCTGCGCATGTGCGTGAACTTGACTCCTAAAATTTCTCTTGAATATAGAAATATTTTGACATTAAATTTTATTTTAAAAGTTTAACATTTTGAAAAGTTCTTAGTAAGTAATGGAATAATGTATAAATAAAATAGAAAAAAAAAAGAAAAATATATTTAAAAAATCTCATTTTCGAGACTCGAACTGAAGACCAGCAAAACTAAGTAGCTCGTTCAACCGATCAGACCACGAAGCCTCGTACCCGGAGAGCGTCTGAATGGCCTAAGACTCTCATTAAGATTATAAACTAAAAGTTTTAACACGGTGTCATTCTGGTCTAAAATCATAATGCTTTGGATAGGAATGAATTCTGCGCATGTGCGTGAACTTGACTCCTAAAATTTCTCTTGAATATAGAAATATTTTTACATTAAATTTTATTTTAAAAGTTTAACATTTTGAAAAGTTCTTAGTAAGTGTTGGAATAATGTATACCTAAAATGAATAAAATAGAAAAAAAAGAGAAATATACTAAAAAAATCTCATTTTCGAGACTCGAACTGATGTCCAGCAAAACTAAACGGCTCGTTCCGCCGATCAGGCTACGAAGCTTTGTACCCGGAGAGCGTCTGAATGGCTTAAGACTCTCATTAAGATTATAAACTAAAAGTTTTAACACGGTGTCATTCTGGTCTAAAATCATAATGCTTTGGATAGGAATGAATTCTGCGCATGTGCGTGAACTTGACTCCTAAAATTTCTCTTGAATATAGAAATATTTTGAAATTAAATTTTATTTTTAAAGTATAACATTTTGAAAAGTTCTTAGTAAGTGTTGGAATAATGTATACCTAAAATAAATAAAATAGAAAAAAAAGAAAAATATACTAAAAAAATCTCTTTTTCGAGACTCGAACTGAAGTCCAGCAAAATCAAACGGCTCGTTCTGCCGATGAGGCCACGAAGCTTCGTACCCGGAGAGCGTCTGAATGGCCTATGACTCTCATTAATATTATAAACAAAAAGTTTTAACACGGTGTCATTCTGGTCTAAAATCATAATGCTTTGGATAGGAATGAATTCTGCGCATGTGCGTGAACTTGACTCCTAAAATTTCTCTTGAATATAGAAATATTTTTACATTAAATTTTATTTTAAAAGTTTAACATTTTGAAAAGTTCTTAGTAAGTGTTGGAATAATGTATACCTAAAATAAATAAAATAGAAAAAAAAAGAAAAATATACTAAAAAAATCTCATTTACGAGACTCGAACTGATGTCTAGCAAAACTAAACGGCTCGTTCCGCTGATCAGGCCACGAAGCTTTGTACCCGGAGAGCGTCTGAATGGCCTAAGACTCTCATTAAGATTATAAACTAAAAGTTTTAACACGGTGTCATTCTGGTCTAAAATCATAATGCTTTGGATAGGAATGAATTCTGCGCATGTGCGTGAACTTGACTCCTAAAATTTCTCTTGAATATAGAAATATTTTGAAATTAAATTTTATTTTAAAAGTTTAACATTTTGAAAAGTTCTTAGTAAGTGTTGGAATAATGTGTACCTAAAATAAATAAAATAGAAAAAAAAAGAAAAATATACTAAAAAAATCTCTTTTTCGAGACTCGAACTGAAGTCCAGCAAAATCAAACGGCTCGTTCTGCCGATCAGGCCACGAAGCTTCGTATCCGGAGAGCGTCTGAATGGCCTAAGACTCTCATTAAGATTATAAAATAAAAGTTTTAACACGGTGTTATTCTGGTCTAAAATCATAATGCTTTGGATAGGAATGAATTCTGCGCATGTGCGTGAACTTGACTCCTAAAATTTCTCTTGAATATAGAAATATTTTGAAATTAAATTTTATTTTAAAAGTTTAACATTTTGAAAAGTTCTTAGTAAGTGTTGGAATAATGTGTACCTAAAATAAATAAAATAGAAAAAAAAGAAAAATATACTAAAAAAATCTCTTTTTCGAGACTCGAACTGATGTCCAGCAAAACTAAACGGCTCGTTCTGCCGATGAGGCCACGAAGCTTCGTACCCCGAGTGCGTCTGAATGGCCTATGACTCTCATTAATATTATAAACAAAAAGTTTTAATACGGTGTCATTCTGGTCTAAAATCATAATGCTTTGGATAGGAATGAATTCTGCGCATGTGCGTGAACTTCACTCCTAAAATTTCTCTTGAATATAGAAATATTTTTACATTAAATTTTATTTTAAAAGTTTAACATTTTGAAAAGTTCTTAGTAAGTAATGGAATAATGTATAAATAAAATAAATAAAATAGAAAAAAAAAGAAAAATATATTTAAAAAATCTTATTTTCGAGACTCGAACTGAAGACCAGCAAAACTAAGTGGCTTGTTCAACCGATCAGGCCACGAAGCTTCGTCCCCGGGGAGCGTCTGAATGGCCTAAGACTCTCATTAATATTATAAACAAAAAGTTTTAACACGGTGTCATTCTGGTCTAAAATCATAATGCTTTGGATAGGAATGAATTCTCCGCATGTGCGTGAACTTGACTCCTAAAATTTCTCTTGAATAGAGAAATATTTTTACATTAAATTTTATTTTAAAAGTTTAACATTTTGAAAAGTTCTTAGTAAGTGTTGGAATAATGTATACCTAAAATAAATAAAATAGAAAAAAAAAGAAAAATATACTAAAAAAATCTCATTTTCGAGACTCGAACTGATGTCCAGCAAAACTAAACGGCTCGTTCAGCCGATCCGGCCACGAAGGTTCGTACCCAGAAAGCGTCTGAATGGTCTAAGACTCTCATCAAGATTATAAACTAAAAGTTTTAACACGGTGACAATCTGGTCTAAAAGCATAATGATTTGAATAGGAATGAATTCTGCGCATGTGCGTGAACTTGACTGCTAAAATTTCTCTTGAATATAGAAATATTTTGACAATAAATTTTATTTTAAAAGTTTAACATTTTGAAAAGTTCTTAGTAAGTGTTGGAATAATGTATACCTAAAATGAATAAAATAGAAAAAAAAGAGAAATATACTAAAAAAATCTCATTTTCGAGACTCGAACTGATGTCCAGCAAAACTAAACGGCTCGTTCCGCCGATCAGGCTACGAAGCTTTGTACCCGGAGAGCGTCTGAATGGCTTAAGACTCTCATTAAGATTATAAACTAAAAGTTTTAACACGGTGTCATTCTGGTCTAAAATCATAATGCTTTGGATAGGAATGAATTCTGCGCATGTGCGTGAACTTGACTCCTAAAATTTCTCTTGAATATAGAAATATTTTGAAATTAAATTTTATTTTTAAAGTATAACATTTTGAAAAGTTCTTAGTAAGTGTTGGAATAATGTATACCTAAAATAAATAAAATAGAAAAAAAAGAAAAATATACTAAAAAAATCTCTTTTTCGAGACTCGAACTGAAGTCCAGCAAAATCAAACGGCTCGTTCTGCCGATGAGGCCACGAAGCTTCGTACCCGGAGAGCGTCTGAATGGCCTATGACTCTCATTAATATTATAAACAAAAAGTTTTAACACGGTGTCATTCTGGTCTAAAATCATAATGCTTTGGATAGGAATGAATTCTGCGCATGTGCGTGAACTTGACTCCTAAAATTTCTCTTGAATATAGAAATATTTTTACATTAAATTTTATTTTAAAAGTTTAACATTTTGAAAAGTTCTTAGTAAGTGTTGGAATAATGTGTACCTAAAATAAATAAAATAGAAAAAAAAAGAAAAATATACTAAAAAAATCTCTTTTTCGAGACTCGAACTGAAGTCCAGCAAAATCAAACGGCTCGTTCTGCCGATGAGGCCACGAAGCTTCGTACCCGGAGAGCGTCTGAATGGCCTATGACTCTCATTAATATTATAAACTAAAAGTTTTAACACGGTGTCATTCTGGTCTAAAATCATAATGCTTTGGATAGGAATGAATTCTGCGCATGTGCGTGAACTTGACTCCTAAAATTTCTCTTGAATATAGAAATATTTTGAAATTAAATTTTATTTTTAAAGTATAACATTTTGAAAAGTTCTTAGTAAGTGTTGGAATAATGTATACCTAAAATAAATAAAATAGAAAAAAAAGAAAAATATACTAAAAAAATCTCTTTTTCGAGACTCGAACTGAAGTCCAGCAAAATCAAACGGCTCGTTCTGCCGATGAGGCCACGAAGCTTCGTTCCCGGAGAGCGTCTGAATGGCCTATGACTCTCATTAATATTATAAACAAAAAGTTTTAACACGGTGTCATTCTGGTCTAAAATCATAATGCTTTGGATAGGAATGAATTCTGCGCATGTGCGTGAACTTGACTCCTAAAATTTCTCTTGAATATAGAAATATTTTTACATTAAATTTTATTTTAAAAGTTTAACATTTTGAAAAGTTCTTAGTAAGTGTTGGAATAATGTGTACCTAAAATAAATAAAATAGAAAAAAAAAGAAAAATATACTAAAAAAATCTCTTTTTCGAGACTCGAACTGAAGTCCAGCAAAATCAAACGGCTCGTTCTGCCGATGAGGCCACGAAGCTTCGTACCCGGAGAGCGTCTGAATGGCCTATGACTCTCATTAATATTATAAACAAAAAGTTTTAACACGGTGTCATTCTGGTCTAAAATCATAATGCTTTGGATAGGAATGAATTCTGCGCATGTGCGTGAACTTCACTCCTAAAATTTCTCTTGAATATAGAAATATTTTGACATTAAATTTTATTTTAAAAGTTTAACATTTTGAAAAGTTCTTAGTAAGTAATGGAATAATGTATAAATAAAATAGAAAAAAAAAGAAAAATATACTAAAAAAATCTCTTTTTCGAGACTCGAACTGAAGTCCAGCAAAATCAAACGGCTCGTTCTGCCGATGAGGCCACGAAGCTTCGTACCCGGAGAGCGTCTGAATGGCCTAAGACTCTCATTAATATTATAAACAAAAAGTTTTAACACGGTGTCATTCTGGTCTAAAATCATAATGCTTTGGATAGGAATGAATTCTCCGCATGTGCGTGAACTTGACTCATAAAATTTCTCTTGAATATAGAAATATTTTGACATTAAATTTTATTTTAAAAGTTTAACATTTTGAAAAGTTCTTAGTAAGTGTTGGAATAATGTGTACCTAAAATAAATAAAATAGAAAAAAAAAGAAAAATATACTAAAAAAATCTCTTTTTCGGGACTCGAACTGAAGTCCAGCAAAATCAAACGGCTCATTCTGCCGATCAGGCCACGAAGCTTCGTATCCGGAGAGCGTCTGAATGGCCTAAGACTCTCATTAAGATTATAAAATAAAAGTTTTAACACGGTGTTATTCTGGTCTAAAATCATAATGCTTTGGATAGGAATGAATTCTGCGCATGTGCGTGAACTTGACTCCTAAAATTTCTCTTGAATATAGAAATATTTTGAAATTAAATTTTAATTTTAAAGTATAACATTTTGAAAAGTTCTTAGTAAGTGTTGGAATAATGTATACCTAAAATAAATAAAATAGAAAAAAAAGAAAAATATACTAAAAAAATCTCTTTTTCGAGACTCGAACTGATGTCCAGCAAAACTAAACGGCTCGTTCTGCCGATGAGGCCACGAAGCTTCGTACCCGGAGAGCGTCTGAATGGCCTATGACTCTCATTAATATTATAAACAAAAAGTTTTAACACGGTGTCATTCTGGTCTAAAATCATAATGTTTTGGATAGGAATGAATTCTGCGCATGTGCGTGAACTTGACTCCTAAAATTTCTCTTGAATATAGAAATATTTTTACATTAAATTTTATTTTAAAAGTTTAACATTTTGAAAAGTTCTTAGTAAGTGTTGGAATAATGTATACCTAAAATAAATAAAATAGAAAAAAAAAAGAAAAATATACTAAAAAAATCTCATTTTCGAGACTCGAACTGATGTCCAGCAAAACTAAACGGCTCGTTCAGCCGATCCGGCCACGAAGCTTCGTACCCAGAAAGCGTCTGAATGGTCTAAGACTCTCATCAAGATTATAAACTAAAAGTTTTAACACGGTGACAATCTGGTCTAAAAGCATAATGATTTGAATAGGAATGAATTCTGCGCATGTGCGTGAACTTGACTGCTAAAATTTCTCTTGAATATAGAAATATTTTGACATTAAATTTTATTTTAAAAGTTTAACATTTTGAAAAGTTCTTAGTAAGTAATGGAATAATGTATAAATAAAATAGAAAAAAAAAAGAAAAAAATATTAAGAAAATCTCATTTTCGAGACTCGAACTGAAGACCAGCAAAACTAAGTGGCTCGTTCAACCGATCTGGATACGAAGATTCGTACCCGGAGAGCGTCTGAATGGCCTAAGACTCTCATTAATATTATAAACAAAAAGTTTTAACACGGTGTCATTCTGGTCTAAAATCATAATGATTTGAATAGGAATGAATTCTGCGCATGTGCGTGAACTTGACTCCTAAAATTTCTCTTGAATATAGAAATATTTTGACAATAAATTTTATTTTAAAAGTTTAACATTTTGAAAAGTTCTTAGTAAGTGTTGGAATAATGTATACCTAAAATGAATAAAATAGAAAAAAAAGAGAAATATACTAAAAAAATCTCATTTTCGAGACTCGAACTGATGTCCAGCAAAACTAAACGGCTCGTTCCGCCGATCAGGCTACGAAGCTTTGTACCCGGAGAGCGTCTGAATGGCCTAAGACTCTCATTAAGATTATAAACTAAAAGTTTTAACACGGTGTCATTCTGGTCTAAAATCATAATGCTTTGGATAGGAATGAATTCTGCGCATGTGCGTGAACTTGACTCCTAAAATTTCTCTTGAATATAGAAATATTTTGAAATTAAATTTTATTTTTAAAGTATAACATTTTGAAAAGTTCTTAGTAAGTGTTGGAATAATGTATACCTAAAATAAATAAAATAGAAAAAAAAGAAAAATATACTAAAAAAATCTCTTTTTCGAGACTCGAACTGAAGTCCAGCAAAACAAAACGGCTCGTTCTGCCGATCAGGCCACGAAGCTTCGTACCCGGAGAGCGTCTGAATGGCCTAAGACTCTCATTAATATTATAAACAAAAAGTTTTAACACGGTGTCATTCTGGTCTAAAATCATAATGCTTTGGATAGGAAAGCATTCTGCGCATGTGCGTGAACTTGACTCCTAAAATTTCTCTTGAATATAGAAATATTTTTACATTAAATTTTATTTTAAAAGTTTAACATTTTGAAAAGTTCTTAGTAAGTAATGGAATAATGTATAAATAAAATAAATAAAACAGAAAAAAAAAGAAAAATATATTTAAAAAATCTTATTTTCGAGACTCGAACTGAAGACCAGCAAAACTAAGTGGCTTGTTCAACCGATCAGGCCACGAAGCTTCGTCCCCGGGGAGCGTCTGAATGGCCTAAGACTCTCATTAATATTATAAACAAAAAGTTTTAACACGGTGTCATTCTGGTCTAAAATCATAATGCTTTGGATAGGAATGAATTCTCCGCATGTGCGTGAACTTGAATCCTAAAATTTCTCTTGAATATAGAAATATTTTGACATTAAATTTTATTTTAAAAGTTTAACATTTTGAAAAGTTCTTAGTAAGTGTTGGAATAATGTGTACCTAAAATAAATAAAATAGAAAAAAAAAGAAAAATATACTAAAAAAATCTCTTTTTCGAGACTCGAACTGAAGTCCAGCAAAATCAAACGGCTCGTTCTGCCGATCAGGCCACGAAGCTTCGTATCCGGAGAGCGTCTGAATGGCCTAAGACTCTCATTAAGATTATAAAATAAAAGTTTTAACACGGTGTTATTCTGGTCTAAAATCATAATGCTTTGGATAGGAATGAATTCTGCGCATGTGCGTGAACTTGACTCCTAAAATTTCTCTTGAATATAGAAATATTTTGAAATTAAATTTTAATTTTAAAGTATAACATTTTGAAAAGTTCTTAGTAAGTGTTGGAATAATGTATACCTAAAATAAATAAAATAGAAAAAAAAGAAAAATATACTAAAAAAATCTCTTTTTCGAGACTCGAACTGATGTCCAGCAAAACTAAACGGCTCGTTCTGCCGATGAGGCCACGAAGCTTCGTACCCGGAGAGCGTCTGAATGGCCTATGACTCTCATTAATATTATAAACAAAAAGTTTTAACACGGTGTCATTCTGGTCTAAAATCATAATGCTTTGGATAGGAATGAATTCTGCGCATGTGCGTGAACTTCACTCCTAAAATTTCTCTTGAATATAGAAATATTTTTACATTAAATTTTATTTTAAAAGTTTAACATTTTGAAAAGTTCTTAGTAAGTAATGGAATAATGTATAAATAAAATAAATAAAATAGAAAAAAAAAGAAAAATATATTTAAAAAATCTTATTTTCGAGACTCGAACTGAAGACCAGCAAAACTAAGTGGCTTGTTCAACCGATCAGGCCACGAAGCTTCGTCCCCGGGGAGCGTCTGAATGGCCTAAGACTCTCATTAATATTATAAACAAAAAGTTTTAACACGGTGTCATTCTGGTCTAAAATCATAATGCTTTGGATAGGAATGAATTCTCCGCATGTGCGTGAACTTGACTCATAAAATTTCTCTTGAATATAGAAATATTTTGACATTAAATTTTATTTTAAAAGTTTAACATTTTGAAAAGTTCTTAGTAAGTGTTGGAATAATGTGTACCTAAAATAAATAAAATAGAAAAAAAAAGAAAAATATACTAAAAAATCTCTTTTTCGAGACTCGAACTGAAGTCCAGCAAAATCAAACGGCTCGTTCTGCCGATCAGGCCACGAAGCTTCGTATCCGGAGAGCGTCTGAATGGCCTAAGACTCTCATTAAGATTATAAAATAAAAGTTTTAACACGGTGTTATTCTGGTCTAAAATCATAATGCTTTGGATAGGAATGAATTCTGCGCATGTGCGTGAACTTGACTCCTAAAATTTCTCTTGAATATAGAAATATTTTGAAATTAAATTTTAATTTTAAAGTATAACATTTTGAAAAGTTCTTAGTAAGTGTTGGAATAATGTATACCTCAAATAAATAAAATAGAAAAAAAAGAAAAATATACTAAAAAAATCTCTTTTTCGAGACTCGAACTGATGTCCAGCAAAACTAAACGGCTCGTTCTGCCGATGAGGCCACGAAGCTTCGTACCCGGAGAGCGTCTGAATGGCCTATGACTCTCATTAATATTATAAACAAAAAGTTTTAACACGGTGTCATTCTGGTCTAAAATCATAATGCTTTGGATAGGAATGAATTCTGCGCATGTGCGTGAACTTGACTCCTAAAATTTCTCTTGAATATAGAAATATTTTTACATTAAATTTTATTTTAAAAGTTTAACATTTTGAAAAGTTCTTAGTAAGTGTTTTAATAATGTATACCTAAAATAAATAAAATAGAAAAAAAAAAGAAAAATATACTAAAAAAATCTCATTTTCGAGACTCGAACTGATGTCCAGCAAAACTAAACGGCTCGTTCAGCCGATCCGGCCACGAAGCTTCGTACCCAGAAAGCGTCTGAATGGTCTAAGACTCTCATCAAGATTATAAACTAAAAGTTTTAACACGGTGACAATCTGGTCTAAAAGCATAATGATTTGAATAGGAATGAATTCTGCGCATGTGCGTGAACTTGACTGCTAAAATTTCTCTTGAATATAGAAATATTTTGACATTAAATTTTATTTTAAAAGTTTAACATTTTGAAAAGTTCTTAGTAAGTAATGGAATAATGTATAAATAAAATAGAAAAAAAAAGAAAAAAATATTAAGAAAATCTCATTTTCGAGACTCGAACTGAAGACCAGCAAAACTAAGTGGCTCGTTCAACCGATCTGGATACGAAGATTCGTACCCGGAGAGCGTCTGAATGGCCTAAGACTCTCATTAATATTATAAACAAAAAGTTTTAACACGGTGTCATTCTGGTCTAAAATCATAATGATTTGAATAGGAATGAATTCTGCGCATGTGCGTGAACTTGACTCCTAAAATTTCTCTTGAATATAGAAATATTTTGACAATAAATTTTATTTTAAAAGTTTAACATTTTGAAAAGTTCTTAGTAAGTGTTGGAATAATGTATACCTAAAATGAATAAAATAGAAAAAAAAGAGAAATATACTAAAAAAATCTCATTTTCGAGACTCGAACTGATGTCCAGCAAAACTAAACGGCTCGTTCCGCCGATCAGGCTACGAAGCTTTGTACCCGGAGAGCGTCTGAATGGCCTAAGACTCTCATTAAGATTATAAACTAAAAGTTTTAACACGGTGTCATTCTGGTCTAAAATCATAATGCTTTGGATAGGAATGAATTCTGCGCATGTGCGTGAACTTGACTCCTAAAATTTCTCTTGAATATAGAAATATTTTGAAATTAAATTTTATTTTTAAAGTATAACATTTTGAAAAGTTCTTAGTAAGTGTTGGAATAATGTATACCTAAAATAAATAAAATAGAAAAAAAAGAAAAATATACTAAAAAAATCTCTTTTTCGAGACTCGAACTGAAGTCCAGCAAAATCAAACGGCTCGTTCTGCCGATCAGGCCACGAAGCTTCGTGTCCGGAGAGCGTCTGAATGGCCTAAGACTCTCATTAATATTATAAACAAAAAGTTTTAACACGGTGTCATTCTGGTCTAAAATCATAATGCTTTGGATAGGAATGAATTCTCCGCATGTGCGTGAACTTGACTCATAAAATTTCTCTTGAATATAGAAATATTTTGACATTAAATTTTATTTTAAAAGTTTAACATTTTGAAAAGTTCTTAGTAAGTGTTGGAATAATGTGTACCTAAAATAAATAAAATAGAAAAAAAAAGAAAAATATACTAAAAAAATCTCTTTTTCGAGACTCGAACTGAAGTCCAGCAAAATCAAACGGCTCGTTCTGCCGATCAGGCCACGAAGCTTCGTATCCGGAGAGCGTCTGAATGGCCTAAGACTCTCATTAAGATTATAAAATAAAAGTTTTAACACGGTGTTATTCTGGTCTAAAATCATAATGCTTTGGATAGGAATGAATTCTGCGCATGTGCGTGAACTTGACTCCTAAAATTTCTCTTGAATATAGAAATATTTTGAAATTAAATTTTAATTTTAAAGTATAACATTTTGAAAAGTTCTTAGTAAGTGTTGGAATAATGTATACCTCAAATAAATAAAATAGAAAAAAAAGAAAAATATACTAAAAAAATCTCTTTTTCGAGACTCGAACTGATGTCCAGCAAAACTAAACGGCTCGTCCTGCCGATGAGGCCACGAAGCTTCGTACCCGGAGAGCGTCTGAATGGCCTATGACTCTCATTAATATTATAAACAAAAAGTTTTAACACGGTGTCATTCTGGTCTAAAATCATAATGCTTTGGATAGGAATGAATTCTGCGCATGTGCGTGAACTTGACTCCTAAAATTTCTCTTGAATATAGAAATATTTTTACATTAAATTTTATTTTAAAAGTTTAACATTTTGAAAAGTTCTTAGTAAGTGTTTTAATAATGTATACCTAAAATAAATAAAATAGAAAAAAAAAAGAAAAATATACTAAAAAAATCTCATTTTCGAGACTCGAACTGATGTCCAGCAAAACTAAACGGCTCGTTCAGCCGATCCGGCCACGAAGCTTCGTACCCAGAAAGCGTCTGAATGGTCTAAGACTTACATCAAGATTATAAACTAAAAGTTTTAACACGGTGACAATCTGGTCTAAAAGCATAATGATTTGAATAGGAATGAATTCTGCGCATGTGCGTGAACTTGACTGCTAAAATTTCTCTTGAATATAGAAATATTTTGACATTAAATTTTATTTTAAAAGTTTAACATTTTGAAAAGTTCTTAGTAAGTAATGGAATAATGTATAAATAAAATAGAAAAAAAAAGAAAAAAATATTAAGAAAATCTCATTTTCGAGACTCGAACTGAAGACCAGCAAAACTAAGTGGCTCGTTCAACCGATCTGGATACGAAGATTCGTACCCGGAGAGCGTCTGAATGGCCTAAGACTCTCATTAATATTATAAACAAAAAGTTTTAACACGGTGTCATTCTGGTCTAAAATCATAATGATTTGAATAGGAATGAATTCTGCGCATGTGCGTGAACTTGACTCCTAAAATTTCTCTTGAATATAGAAATATTTTGACAATAAATTTTATTTTAAAAGTTTAACATTTTGAAAAGTTCTTAGTAAGTGTTGGAATAATGTATACCTAAAATGAATAAAATAGAAAAAAAAGAGAAATATACTAAAAAAATCTCATTTTCGAGACTCGAACTGATGTCCAGCAAAACTAAACGGCTCGTTCCGCCGATCAGGCTACGAAGCTTTGTACCCGGAGAGCGTCTGAATGGCCTAAGACTCTCATTAAGATTATAAACTAAAAGTTTTAACACGGTGTCATTCTGGTCTAAAATCATAATGCTTTGGATAGGAATGAATTCTGCGCATGTGCGTGAACTTGACTCCTAAAATTTCTCTTGAATATAGAAATATTTTGAAATTAAATTTTATTTTTAAAGTATAACATTTTGAAAAGTTCTTAGTAAGTGTTGGAATAATGTATACCTAAAATAAATAAAATAGAAAAAAAAGAAAAATATACTAAAAAAATCTCTTTTTCGAGACTCGAACTGAAGTCCAGCAAAATCAAACGGCTCGTTCTGCCGATCAGGCCACGAAGCTTCGTGTCCGGAGAGCGTCTGAATGGCCTAAGACTCTCATTAATATTATAAACAAAAAGTTTTAACACGGTGTCATTCTGGTCTAAAATCATAATGCTTTGGATAGGAATGAATTCTGCGCATGTGCGTGAACTTGACTCATAAAATTTCTCTTGAATATAGAAATATTTTGACATTAAATTTTATTTTAAAAGTTTAACATTTTGAAAAGTTCTTAGTAAGTGTTGGAATAATGTATACCTAAAATAAATAAAATAGAAAAAAAAAGAAAAATATACTAAAAAAATCTCATTTTCGACACTCGAACTGATGTCCAGCAAAACAAAACGGCTCGTTCTGCCGATCAGGCCACGAAGCTTTGTACCCAGAGCGCCTGAATGGCCTAAGACTCTCATTAAGATTATAAACAAAGTTTTAACACGGTGTCATTCTGGTCTAAAATCATAATGCTTTGGATAGGAATGAATTCTGCGCATGTGCGTGAACTTGACTCCTAAAATTTCTCTTGAATATAGAAATATTTTGAAATTAAATTTTATTTTTAAAGTATAACATTTTGAAAAGTTCTTAGTAAGTGTTGGAATAATGTATACCTAAAATAAATAAAATAGAAAAAAAAAGAAAAATATACTAAAAAAATCTCTTTTTCGAGACTCGAACTGATGTCCAGCAAAACTAAACGGCTCGTTCTGCCGATCAGGCCACGAAGCTTCGTACCCGGAGAGCGTCTGAATGGCCTAAGACTCTCATTAATATTATAAACAGAAAGTTTTAACACGGTGTCATTCTGGTCTAAAATCATAATGCTTTGGATAGGAATGAATTCTGCGCATGTGCGTGAACTTGACTCCTAAAATTTCTCTTGAATATAGAAATATTTTTACATTAAATTTTATTTTAAAAGTTTAACATTTTGAAAAGTTCTTAGTAAGTGTTGGAATAATGTATACCTAAAATAAATAAAATAGAAAAAAAAAAGAAAAATATACTAAACAAATCTCATTATCGAGACTCGAACTGATGTCCAGCAAAACTAAACGGCTCGTTCAGCCGATCCGGCCACGAAGATTCGCACCCGGAGAGCGTCTGAATGGTCTAAGACTCTCATCAAGATTATAAACTAAAAGTTTTAACACGGTGACAATCTGGTCTAAAAGCATAATGATTTGAATATGAATGAATTCTGCGCATGTGCGTGAACTTGACTCCTAAAATTTCTCTTGAATATAGAAATATTTTGACATTAAATTTTATTTTAAAAGTTTAACATTTTGAAAAGTTCTTAGTAAGTAATGGAATAATGTATAAATAAAATAAATAAAATAGAAAAAAAAAGAAAAATATATTTAAAAAATCTCATTTTCGAGACTCGAACTGAAGACCACCAAACTAAGTAGCTCGTTCAACCGATCAGGCAACGAAGCTTCATACCCGGAGAGCGTCTGAATGGCCTAAGACTCTCATTAGTATTATAAACAAAAAGTTTTAACACGGTGTCATTCTGGTCTAAAATCATAATGCTTTGGATAGGAATGAATTCTGCGCATGTGCGTGAACTTGACTCCTAAAATTTCTCTTGAATATAGAAATATTTTGAAATTAAATTTTATTTTTAAAGTATAACATTTTGAAAAGTTCTTAGTAAGTGTTGGAATAATGTATACCTAAAATAAATAAAATAGAAAAAAAAAAAGAAAAATATACTAAAAAAATCTCATTTTCGAGACTCGAACTGATGTCCAGCAAAACTAAACGGCTCGTTCAGCCGATCCGGCCACGAAGCTTCGTGCCCGGAGAGCGTCTGAATGGTCTAAGACTCTCATCAAGATTATAAACTAAAAGTTTTAACACGGTGACAATCTGGTCTAAAAGCATAATGATTTGAATAGGAATGAATTCTGCGCATGTGCGTGAACTTGACTCCTAAAATTTCTCTTGAATATAGAAATATTTTGACATTAAATTTTATTTTAAAAGTTTAACATTTTGAAAAGTTCTTAGTAAGTGTTGGAATAATGTATACCTAAAATAAATAAAATAGAAAAAAAAGAAAAATATACTAAAACAATCTCATTTTCGAGACTCGAACTGATGTCCAGCAAAACTAAACGGCTCGTTCTGCCGATCAGGCCACGAATCTTTGTACCGGGAGAGCGTCTGAATGGCCTAAGACTCTCATTAAGATTATAAACTAAAAGTTTTAACACGGTGTCATTCTGGTCTAAAATCATAATGCTTTTGATAGGAATGAATTCTGCGAACATGCGTGAACTTGACTCCTAAAATTTCTCTTGAATATAGAAATATTTTGAAATTAAATTTTATTTTTAAAGTATAACATTTTGAAAAGTTCTTAGTAAGTGTTGGAATAATGTATACCTAAAATAAATAAAATAGAAAAAAAAAAGAAAAATATACTAAAAAAATCTCTTTTTCGAGACTCGAACTGATGTCCAGCAAAACTAAACGGCTCGTTCTGCCGATTAGGCCACGAAGCTTCGTACCCGGGGAGCGTCTGAATGGCCTAAGACTCTCATTAATATTATAAACAAAAAGTTTTAACACGGTGTCATTCTGGTCTAAAATCATAATGCTTTGGATAGGAAAGAATTCTGTGCATGTGCGTGAACTTGACTCCTAAAATTTCTCTTGAATATAGAAATATTTTTACATTAAATTTTATTTTAAAAGTTTAACATTTTGAAAAGTTCTTAGTAAGTGTTGGAATAATGTATACCTAAAATAAATAAAATAGAAAAAAAAAAAGAAAAATATACTAAAAAAATCTCATTTTCGAGACTCGAACTGATGTCCAGCAAAACTAAACGGCTCGTTCAGCCGATCCGGCCACGAAGCTTCGTGCCCGGAGAGCGTCTGAATGGTCTAAGACTCTCATCAAGATTATAAACTAAAAGTTTTAACACGGTGACAATCTGGTCTAAAAGCATAATGATTTGAATAGGAATGAATTCTGCGCATGTGCGTGAACTTGACTCCTAAAATTTCTCTTGAATATAGAAATATTTTGACATTAAATTTTATTTTAAAAGTTTAACATTTTGAAAAGTTCTTAGTAAGTGTTGGAATAATGTATACCTAAAATAAATAAAATAGAAAAAAAAGAAAAATATACTAAAACAATCTCATTTTCGAGACTCGAACTGATGTCCAGCAAAACTAAACGGCTCGTTCTGCCGATCAGGCCACGAATCTTTGTACCGGGAGAGCGTCTGAATGGCCTAAGACTCTCATTAAGATTATAAACTAAAAGTTTTAACACGGTGTCATTCTGGTCTAAAATCATAATGCTTTTGTTAGGAATGAATTCTGCGAACATGCGTGAACTTGACTCCTAAAATTTCTCTTGAATATAGAAATATTTTGAAATTAAATTTTTCTTTTAAAGTATAACATTTTGAAAAGTTCTTAGTAAGTGTTGGAATAATGTATACCTAAAATAAATAAAATAGAAAAAAAAAAGAAAAATATACTAAAAAAATCTCTTTTTCGAGACTCGAACTGATGTCCAGCAAAACTAAACGGCTCGTTCTGCCGATTAGGCCACGAAGCTTCGTACCCTGGGAGCGTCTGAATGGCCTAAGACTCTCATTAATATTATAAACAAAAAGTTTTAACACGGTGTCATTCTGGTCTAAAATCATAATGCTTTGGATAGGAAAGAATTCTGTGCATGTGCGTGAACTTGACTCCTAAAATTTCTCTTGAATATAGAAATATTTTTACATTAAATTTTATTTTAAAAGTTTAACATTTTGAAAAGTTCTTAGTAAGTGTTGGAATAATGTATACCTAAAATAAATAAAATAGAAAAAAAAAAGAAAAATATACTAAAAAAATCTCATTTTCGAGACTCGAACTGATGTCCAGCAAAACTAAACGGCTCGTTCAGCCGATCCGGCCACGAAGCTTCGTGCCCGGAGAGCGTCTGAATGGTCTAAGACTCTCATCAAGATTATAAACTAAAAGTTTTAACACGGTGACAATCTGGTCTAAAAGCATAATGATTTGAATAGGAATGAATTCTGCGCATGTGCGTGAACTTGACTCCTAAAATTTCTCTTGAATATAGAAATATTTTGACATTAAATTTTATTTTAAAAGTTTAACATTTTGAAAAGTTCTTAGTAAGTGTTGGAATAATGTATACCTAAAATAAATAAAATAGAAAAAAAAGAAAAATATACTAAAACAATCTCATTTTCGAGACTCGAACTGATGTCCAGCAAAACTAAACGGCTCGTTCTGCCGATCAGGCCACGAATCTTTGTACCGGGAGAGCGTCTGAATGGCCTAAGACTCTCATTAAGATTATAAAATAAAAGTTTTAACACGGTGTCATTCTGGTCTAAAATCATAATGCTTTTGTTAGGAATGAATTCTGCGAACATGCGTGAACTTGACTCCTAAAATTTCTCTTGAATATAGAAATATTTTGAAATTAAATTTTATTTTTAAAGTATAATATTTTGAAAAGTTCTTAGTAAGTGTTGGAATAATGTATACCTAAAATAAATAAAATAGAAAAAAAAAGAAAAATATACTAAAAAAATCTCATTTTCGAGACTCGAACTGATGTCCAGCAAAACTAAACGGCTCGTTCAGCCGATCCGGCCGCGAAACTTCGTACCCGGAGAGCGTCTGAATGGTCTAAGACTTTCATCAAGATTATAAACTAAAAGTTTTAACACGGTGACAATCTGGTCTAAAAGCATAATGATTTGAATAGGAATGAATTCTGCGCATGTGCGTGAACTTGACTCCTAAAATTTCTCTTGAATATAGAAATATTTTGACATTAAATTTTTTTTTTAAAGTTTAACATTTTGAAAAGTTCTTAGTAAGTGTTGGAATAATGTATACCTAAAATAAATAAAATAGAAAAAAAAAAGAAAAATATACTAAAAAAATCTCATTTTCGAGACTCGAACTGATGTCCAGCAAAACTAAACGGCTCGTTCAGCCGATCCGGCCACGAAGCTTCCGGCCCGGAGAGCGTCTGAATGGTCTAAGACTCTCATCAAGATTATAAACTAAAAGTTTTAACACGGTGACAATCTGGTCTAAAAGCATAATGATTTGAATAGGAATGAATTCTGCGCATGTGCGTGAACTTGACTCCTAAAATTTCTCTTGAATATAGAAATATTTTGACATTAAATTTTATTTTAAAAGTTTAACATTTTGAAAAGTTCTTAGTAAGTGTTGGAATAATGTATACCTAAAATAAATAAAATAGAAAAAAAAGAAAAATATACTAAAACAATCTCATTTTCGAGACTCGAACTGATGTCCAGCAAAACTAAACGGCTCGTTCTGCCGATCAGGCCACGAAGCTTTGTACCGGGAGAGCGTCTGAATGGCCTAAGACTCTCATTAAGATTATAAACTAAAAGTTTTAACACGGTGTCATTCTGGTCTAAAATCATAATGCTTTTGATAGGAATGAATTCTGCGAACATGCGTGAACTTGACTCCTAAAATTTCTCTTGAATATAGAAATATTTTGAAATTAAATTTTATTTTTAAAGTATAACATTTTGAAAAGTTCTTAGTAAGTGTTGGAATAATGTATACCTAAAATAAATAAAATAGAAGAAAAAAAAGAAAAATATACTAAAAAAATCTCTTTTTCGAGACTCGAACTGATGTCCAGCAAAACTAAACGGCTCGTTCTGCCGATCAGGCCACGAAGCTTTGTACCCGGAGAGCGTCTGAATGGCCTAAGACTCTCATTAAGATTATAAGCTAAAAGTTTCAACACGGTGTCATTCTGGTCTAAAATCATAATGCTTTGTATAGGAATGAATTATGCGCATGTGCGTGAACTCGACTTCTAAAATTTCTCTTGATTATAGAAATATTTTGACATTAAATTTTTTTTTAAAAGTTTAACATTTTGAAAAGTTCTTAGTAAGTGTTGGAATAATGTATACCTAAAATAAATAAAATAGAAAAAAAAAAGAAAAATATACTAAAAAAATCTCATTTTCGAGACTCGAACTGATGTCCAGCAAAACTAAACGGCTCGTTCAGCCGATCCGGCCACGAAGCTTCGTGCCCGGAGAGCGTCTGAATGGTCTAAGACTCTCATCAAGATTATAAACTAAAAGTTTTAACACGGTGACAATCTGGTCTAAAAGCATAATGATTTGAATAGGAATGAATTCTGCGCATGTGCGTGAACTTGACTCCTAAAATTTCTCTTGAATATAGAAATATTTTGACATTAAATTTTATTTTAAAAGTTTAACATTTTGAAAAGTTCTTAGTAAGTGTTGGAATAATGTATACCTAAAATAAATAAAATAGAAAAAAAAGAAAAATATACTAAAACAATCTCATTTTCGAGACTCGAACTGATGTCCAGCAAAACTAAACGGCTCGTTCTGCCGATCAGGCCACGAAGCTTTGTACCGGGAGAGCGTCTGAATGGCCTAAGACTCTCATTAAGATTATAAACTAAAAGTTTTAACACGGTGTCATTCTGGTCTAAAATCATAATGCTTTTGATAGGAATGAATTCTGCGAACATGCGTGAACTTGACTCCTAAAATTTCTCTTGAATATAGAAATATTTTGAAATTAAATTTTATTTTTAAAGTATAACATTTTGAAAAGTTCTTAGTAAGTGTTGGAATAATGTATACCTAAAATAAATAAAATAGAAAAAAAAAAGAAAAATATACTAAAAAAATCTCTTTTTCGAGACTCGAACTGATGTCCAGCAAAACTAAACGGCTCGTTCTGCCGATCAGGCCACGAAGCTTCGTACCCGGAGAGCGTCTGAATGGCCTAAGACTCTCATTAATATTATAAACAAAAAGTTTTAACACGGTGTCATTCTGGTCTAAAATCATAATGCTTTGGATAGGAAAGAATTCTGCGCATGTGCGTGAACTTGACTCCTAAAATTTCTCTTGAATATAGAAATATTTTGACATTAAATTTTATTTTAAAAGTTTAACATTTTGAAAAGTTCTTAGTAAGTGTTGGAATAATGTATACCTAAAATAAATAAAATAGAAAAAAAAAAGAAAAATATACTAAAAAAATCTCATTTTCGAGACTCAAACTGATGTCCAGCAAAACTAAACGGCTCGTTCAGCCGATCCGGCCACGAAGCTTCGTGCCCGGAGAGCGTCTGAATGGTCTAAGACTCTCATCAAGATTATAAACTAAAAGTTTTAACACGGTGACAATCTGGTCTAAAAGCATAATGATTTGAATAGGAATGAATTCTGCGCATGTGCGTGAACTTGACTCCTAAAATTTCTCTTGAATATAGAAATATTTTGACATTAAATTTTATTTTAAAAGTTTAACATTTTGAAAAGTTCTTAGTAAGTGTTGGAATAATGTATACCTAAAATAAATAAAATAGAAAAAAAAGAAAAATATACTAAAACAATCTCATTTTCGAGACTCGAACTGATGTCCAGCAAAACTAAACGGCTCGTTCTGCCGATCAGGCCACGAAGCTTTGTACCGGGAGAGCGTCTGAATGGCCTAAGACTCTCATTAAGATTATAAACTAAAAGTTTTAACACGGTGTCATTCTGGTCTAAAATCATAATGCTTTTGATAGGAATGAATTCTGCGAACATGCGTGAACTTGACTCCTAAAATTTCTCTTGAATATAGAAATATTTTGAAATTAAATTTTATTTTTAAAGTATAACATTTTGAAAAGTTCTTAGTAAGTGTTGGAATAATGTATACCTAAAATAAATAAAATAGAAAAAAAAAAGAAAAATATACTAAAAAAATCTCTTTTTCGAGACTCGAACTGATGTCCAGCAAAACTAAACGGCTCGTTCTGCCGATCAGGCCACGAAGCTTCGTACCCGGAGAGCGTCTGAATGGCCTAAGACTCTCATTAATATTATAAACAAAAAGTTTTAACACGGTGTCATTCTGGTCTAAAATCATAATGCTTTGGATAGGAAAGAATTCTGCGCATGTACGTGAACTTGACTCCTAAAATTTCTCTTGAATATAGAAATATTTTGACATTAAATTTTATTTTAAAAGTTTAACATTTTGAAAAGTTCTTAGTAAGTGTTGGAATAATGTATACCTAAAATAAATAAAATAGAAAAAAAAAAGAAAAATATACTAAAAAAATCTCATTTTCGAGACTCGAAATGATGTCCAGTAAAACTAAACGGCTCGTTCAGCCGATCCGGCCACGAAGCTTCGTACCCGGAGAGCGTCTGAATGGTCTAAGACTCTCATCAAGATTATAAACTAAAAATTTTAAAACGGTGACAATCTGGTCTAAAAGCATAATGATTTGAATAGGAATGAATTCTGCGCATGTGCGTGAACTCGACTTCTAAAATTTCTCTTGATTATAGAAATATTTTGACATTAAATTTTATTTTAAAAGTTTAACATTTTGAAAAGTTCTTAGTAAGTGTTGGAATAATGTATACCTAAAATAAATAAAATAGAAAAAAAAGAAAAATATACTAAAACAATCTCATTTTCGAGACTCGAACTGATGTCCAGCAAAACTAAACAGCTCGTTCTGCCGATCAGGCCACGAAGCTTTGTACCCGGAGAGCGTCTGAATGGCCTAAGACTCTCATTAAGATTATAAACTAAAAGTTTTAACACGGTGTCATTCTGGTCTAAAATCAAAATGCTTTGGATAGGAATGAATTCTGCGCATGTGCGTGAACTTGACTCCTAAAATTTCTCTTGAATATAGAAATATTTTTACATTAAATTTTATTTTAAAAGTTTAACATTTTGAAAAGTTCTTAGTAAGTAATGGAATAATGTATAAATAAAATAGAAAAAAAAAAGAAAAATATATTTAAAAAATCTCATTTTCGAGACTCGAACTGAAGACCAGCAAACTAAGTGGCTCGTTCAACCGATCTGGCCACGAAGCTTTGTACCCGGAGAGCGTCTGAATGGTCTAAGACTCTCATTAATATTATAAACTAAAAGTTTTAACACGGTGACAATCTGGTCTAAAAGCATAATGATTTGAATAGGAATGAATTCTGCGCATGTGCGTGAACTTGACTCCTAAAATTTCTCTTGAATATAGAAATATTTTGACATTAAATTTTATTTTAAAAGTTTAACATTTTGAAAAGTTCTTAGTAAGTGTTGGAATAATGTATACCTAAAATAAATAAAATAGAAAAAAAAGAAAAATATACTAAAACAATCTCATTTTCGAGACTCGAACTGATGTCCAGCAAAACTAAACGGCTCGTTCTGCCGATCAGGCCACGAAGCTTTGTACCGGGAGAGCGTCTGAATGGCCTAAGACTCTCATTAAGATTATAAACTAAAAGTTTTAACACGGTGTCATTCTGGTCTAAAATCATAATGCTTTTGATAGGAATGAATTCTGCGAACATGCGTGAACTTGACTCCTAAAATTTCTCTTGAATATAGAAATATTTTGAAATTAAATTTTATTTTTAAAGTATAACATTTTGAAAAGTTCTTAGTAAGTGTTGGAATAATGTATACCTAAAATAAATAAAATAGAAAAAAAAAAAGAAAAATATACTAAAAAAATCTCTTTTTCGAGACTCGAACTGATGTCCAGCAAAACTAAACGGCTCGTTCTGCCGATCAGGCCACGAAGCTTCGTACCCGGAGAGCGTCTGAATGGTCTAAGACTCTCATTAATATTATAAACAAAAAGTTTTAACACGGTGTCATTCTGGTCTAAAATCATAATGCTTTGGATAGGAAAGAATTCTGCGCATGTGCGTGAACTTGACTCCTAAAATTTCTCTTGAATATAGAAATATTTTGACATTAAATTTTATTTTAAAAGTTTAACATTTTGAAAAGTTCTTAGTAAGTGTTGGAATAATGTATACCTAAAATAAATAAAATAGAAAAAAAAAAGAAAAATATACTAAAAAATCTCATTTTCGAGACTCGAACTGATGTCCAGCAAAACTAAACGGCTCGTTCAGCCGATCCGGCCACGAAGCTTCGTACCCGGAGAGCGTCTGAATGGCCTAAGACTCTCATTAAGATTATAAGCTAAAAGTTTCAACACGGTGTCATTCTGGTCTAAAATCATAATGCTTTGGATAGGAATGAATTATGCGCATGTGCGTGAACTCGACTTCTAAAATTTCTCTTGATTATAGAAATATTTTGACATTAAATTTTATTTTAAAAGTTCAACATTTTGAAAAGTTCTTAGTAAGTGTTGGAATAATGTATACCTAAAATAAATAAAATAGAAAAAAAAAAGAAAAATATACTAAAAAAATCTCATTTTCGAGACTCGAACTGATGTCCAGCAAAACTAAACGGCTCGTTCAGCCGATCCGGCCACGAAGCTTCGTACCCGGAGAGCGTCTGAATGGTCTAAGACTCTCATTAATATTATAAACAAAAAGTTTTAACACGGTGTCATTCTGGTCTAAAATCATAATGCTTTGGATAGGAATGAATTCTGCGCATGTGCGTGAACTTGACTTCTAAAATTTCTCTTGATTATAGAAATATTTTGACATTAAATTTTATTTTAAAAGTTTAACATTTTGAAAAGTTCTTAGTAAGTGTTGGAATAATGTATACCTAAAATAAATAAAATAGAAAAAAAAGAAAAATATACTAAAACAATCTCATTTTCGAGACTCGAACTGATGTCCAGCAAAACTAAACAGCTCGTTCTGCCGATCAGGCCATGAAGCTTTGTACCCGGAGAGCGTCTGAATGGCCTAAGACTCTCATTAAGATTATAAACTAAAAGTTTTAACACGGTGTCATTCTGGTCTAAAATCATAATGCTTTGGATAGGAATGAATTCTGCGCATGTGCGTGAACTTGACTTCTAAAATTTCTCTTGATTATAGAAATATTTTGACATTAAATTTTATTTTAAAAGTTTAACATTTTGAAAAGTTCTTAGTAAGTGTTGGAATAATGTATACCTAAAATAAATAAAATAGAAAAAAAAGAAAAATATACTAAAACAATCTCATTTTCGAGACTCGAACTGATGTCCAGCAAAACTAAACAGCTCGTTCTGCCGATCAGGCCATGAAGCTTTGTACCCGGAGAACGTCTGAATGGCCTAAGACTCTCATTAAGATTATAAGCTAAAAGTTTCAACACGGTGTCATTCTGGTCTAAAATCATAATGCTTTGGATAGGAATGAATTATGCGCATGTGCGTGAATTCGACTTCTAAAATTTCTCTTGATTATAGAAATATTTTGACATTAAATTTTATTTTAAAAGTTTAACATTTTGAAAAGTTCTTAGTAAGTGTTGGAATAATGTATACCTAAAATAAATAAAATAGAAAAAAAAGAAAAATATACTAAAACAATCTCATTTTCGAGACTCGAACTGATGTCCAGCAAAACTAAACAGCTCGTTCTGCCGATCAGGCCACGAAGCTTTGTACCCGGAGAGCGTCTGAATGGCCTAAGACTCTCATTAAGATTATAAACTAAAAGTTTTAACACGGTGTCATTCTGGTCTAAAATCATAATGCTTTGGATAGGAATGAATTCTGCGCATGTGCGTGAACTTGACTCCTAAAATTTCTCTTGAATATAGAAATATTTTTACATTAAATTTTATTTTAAAAGTTTAACATTTTGAAAAGTTCTTAGTAAGTAATGGAATAATGTATAAATAAAATAGAAAAAAAAAAGAAAAATATATTTAAAAAATCTCATTTTCGAGACTCGAACTGAAGACCAGCAAACTAAGTGGCTCGTTCAACCGATCTGGCCACGAAGCTTTGTACCCGGAGAGCGTCTGAATGGTCTAAGACTCTCATTAATATTATAAACTAAAAGTTTTAACACGGTGACAATCTGGTCTAAAAGCATAATGATTTGAATAGGAATGAATTCTGCGCATGTGCGTGAACTTGACTCCTAAAATTTCTCTTGAATATAGAAATATTTTGACATTAAATTTTATTTTAAAAGTTTAACATTTTGAAAAGTTCTTAGTAAGTGTTGGAATAATGTATACCTAAAATAAATAAAATAGAAAAAAAAGAAAAATATACTAAAACAATCTCATTTTCGAGACTCGAACTGATGTCCAGCAAAACTAAACGGCTCGTTCTGCCGATCAGGCCACGAAGCTTTGTACCGGGAGAGCGTCTGAATGGCCTAAGACTCTCATTAAGATTATAAACTAAAAGTTTTAACACGGTGTCATTCTGGTCGAAAATCATAATGCTTTTGATAGGAATGAATTCTGCGAACATGCGTGAACTTGACTCCTAAAATTTCTCTTGAATATAGAAATATTTTGAAATTAAATTTTATTTTTAAAGTATAACATTTTGAAAAGTTCTTAGTAAGTGTTGGAATAATGTATACCTAAAATAAATAAAATAGAAAAAAAAAAAGAAAAATATACTAAAAAAATCTCTTTTTCGAGACTCGAACTGATGTCCAGCAAAACTAAACGGCTCGTTCTGCGATCAGGCCACGAAGCTTCGTACCCGGAGAGCGTCTGAATGGTCTAAGACTCTCATTAATATTATAAACAAAAAGTTTTAACACGGTGTCATTCTGGTCTAAAATCATAATGCTTTGGATAGGAAAGAATTCTGCGCATGTGTGTGAACTTGACTCCTAAAATTTCTCTTGAATATAGAAATATTTTGACATTAAATTTTATTTTAAAAGTTTAACATTTTGAAAAGTTCTTAGTAAGTGTTGGAATAATGTATACCTAAAATAAATAAAATAGAAAAAAAAAGAAAAATATACTAAAAAAATCTCATTTTCGAGACTCGAACTGATGTCCAGCAAAACTAAACGGCTCGTTCAGCCGATCCGGCCACGAAGCTTCGTACCCGGAGAGCGTCTGAATGGTCTAAGACTCTCATTAATATTATAAACAAAAAGTTTTAACACGGTGTCATTCTGGTCTAAAATCATAATGCTTTGGATAGGAATGAATTCTGCGCATGTGCGTGAACTTGACTTCTAAAATTTCTCTTGATTATAGAAATATTTTGACATTAAATTTTATTTTAAAAGTTTAACATTTTGAAAAGTTCTTAGTAAGTGTTGGAATAATGTATACCTAAAATAAATAAAATAGAAAAAAAAGAAAAATATACTAAAACAATCTCATTTTCGAGACTCGAACTGATGTCCAGCAAAACTAAACAGCTCGTTCTGCCGATCAGGCCATGAAGCTTTGTACCCGGAGAGCGTCTGAATGGCCTAAGACTCTCATTAAGATTATAAACTAAAAGTTTTAACACGGTGTCATTCTGGTCTAAAATCATAATGCTTTGGATAGGAATGAATTCTGCGCATGTGCGTGAACTTGACTTCTAAAATTTCTCTTGATTATAGAAATATTTTGACATTAAATTTTATTTTAAAAGTTTAACATTTTGAAAAGTTCTTAGTAAGTGTTGGAATAATGTATACCTAAAATAAATAAAATAGAAAAAAAAGAAAAATATACTAAAACAATCTCATTTTCGAGACTCGAACTGATGTCCAGCAAAACTAAACAGCTCGTTCTGCCGATCAGGCCATGAAGCTTTGTACCCGGAGAGCGTCTGAATGGCCTAAGACTCTCATTAAGATTATAAGCTAAAAGTTTCAACACGGTGTCATTCTGGTCTAAAATCATAATGCTTTGGATAGGAATGAATTATGCGCATGTGCGTGAACTCGACTTCTAAAATTTCTCTTGATTATAGAAATATTTTGACATTAAATTTTATTTTAAAAGTTCAACATTTTGAAAAGTTCTTAGTAAGTGTTGGAATAATGTATACCTAAAATAAATAAAATAGAAAAAAAAAAGAAAAATATACTAAAAAAATCTCATTTTCGAGACTCGAACTGATGTCCAGCAAAACTAAACGGCTCGTTCAGCCGATCCGGCCACGAAGCTTCGTACCCGGAGAGCGTCTGAATGGTCTAAGACTCTCATTAATATTATAAACAAAAAGTTTTAACACGGTGTCATTCTGGTCTAAAATCATAATGCTTTGGATAGGAATGAATTCTGCGCATGTGCGTGAACTTGACTTCTAAAATTTCTCTTGATTATAGAAATATTTTGACATTAAATTTTATTTTAAAAGTTTAACATTTTGAAAAGTTCTTAGTAAGTGTTGGAATAATGTATACCTAAAATAAATAAAATAGAAAAAAAAAGAAAAATATACTAAAACAATCTCATTTTCGAGACTCGAACTGATGTCCAGCAAAACTAAACAGCTCGTTCTGCCGATCAGGCCATGAAGCTTTGTACCCGGAGAGCGTCTGAATGGCCTAAGACTCTCATTAAGATTATAAACTAAAAGTTTTAACACGGTGTCATTCTGGTCTAAAATCATAATGCTTTGGATAGGAATGAATTCTGCGCATGTGCGTGAACTTGACTCCTAAAATTTCTCTTGAATATAGAAATATTTTTACATTAAATTTTATTTTAAAAGTTTAACATTTTGAAAAGTTCTTAGTAAGTAATGGAATAATGTATAAATAAAATAGAAAAAAAAAAAGAAAAATATATTTAAAAAATCTCATTTTCGAGACTCGAACTGAAGACCAGCAAAACTAAGTGGCTCGTTCAACCGATCTGGCCACGAAGCTTTGTACCCGGAGAGCGTCTGAATGGTCTAAGACTCTCATTAATATTATAAACTAAAAGTTTTAACACGGTGACAATCTGGTCTAAAAGCATAATGATTTGAATAGGAATGAATTCTGCGCATGTGCGTGAACTTGACTCCTAAAATTTCTCTTGAATATAGAAATATTTTGACATTAAATTTTTTTTTAAAAGTTTAACATTTTGAAAAGTTCTTAGTAAGTGTTGGAATAATGTATACCTAAAATAAATAAAATAGAAAAAAAAAAGAAAAATATACTAAAAAAATCTCATTTTCGAGACTCGAACTGATGTCCAGCAAAACTAAACGGCTCGTTCAGCCGATCAGGCCACGAAGCTTTGTACCGGGAGAGCGTCTGAATGGCCTAAGACTCTCATTAAGATTATAAACTAAAAGTTTTAACACGGTGTCATTCTGGTCTAAAATCATAATGCTTTTGATAGGAATGAATTCTGCGAACATGCTTGAACTTGACTCCTAAAATTTCTCTTGAATATAGAAATATTTTGAAATTAAATTTTATTTTTAAAGTATAACATTTTGAAAAGTTCTTAGTAAGTGTTGGAATAATGTATACCTAAAATAAATAAAATAGAAAAAAAAAAGAAAAATATACTAAAAAAATCTCTTTTTCGAGACTCGATCTGATGTCCAGCAAAACTAAACGGCTCGTTCTGCCGATCAGGCCACGAAGCTTCGTACCCGGAGAGCGTCTGAATGGCCTAAGACTCTCATTAATATTATAAACAAAAAGTTTTAACACGGTGTCATTCTGGTCTAAAATCATAATGCTTTGGATAGGAAAGAATTCTGCGCATGTGCGTGAACTTGACTCCTAAAATTTCTCTTGAATATAGAAATATTTTTACATTAAATTTTATTTTAAAAGTTTAACATTTTGAAAAGTTCTTAGTAAGTGTTGGAATAATGTATACCTAAAATAAATAAAATAGAAAAAAAAAAGAAAAATATACTAAAAAAATCTCATTTTCGAGACTCGAAATGATGTCCAGCAAAACTAAACGGCTCGTTCAGCCGATCCGGCCACGAAGCTTCGTACCCGGAGAGCGTCTGAATGGTCTAAGACTCTCATTAAGATTATAAACTAAAAGTTTTAACACGGTGACAATCTGGTCTAAAATCATAATGCTTTGAATAGGAATGAATTCTGCGCATGTGCGTGAACTTGACTCCTAAAATTTCTCTTGAATATAGAAATATTTTTACATTAAATTTTATTTTAAAAGTTTAATATTTTGAAAAGTTCTTAGTAAGTAATGGAATAATGTATAAATAAAATAAATAAAATAGAAAAAAAAAAGAAAAATATATTTAAAAAATCTCATTTTCGAAACTCGAACTGAAGACCAGCAAAACTAAGTGGCTCGTTCAACCGATCTGGCCACGAAGCTTTGTACCCTGAGAGCGTCTGAATGGCCTAAGACTCTCATTAAGATTATAAGCTAAAAGTTTTAACACGGTGTCATTCTGGTCTAAAATCATAATGCTTTGGATAGGAATGAATTATGCGCATGTGCGTGAACTCGACTTCTAAAATTTCTCTTGATTATAGAAATATTTTGACATTAAATTTTATTTTAAAAGTTTAACATTTTGAAAAGTTCTTAGTAAGTGTTGGAATAATGTATACCTAAAAAAAATAAAATAGAAAAAAAAAAGAAAAATATACTAAAAAAATCTCATTTTCGAGACTCGAACTGAAGACCAGCAAAACTAAGTAGCTCGTTCAACCGTTCAGGCCACGAAGCTTCGTACCCGGAGAGCGTCTGAATGGCCTAAGACTCTCATTAAGATTATAAGCTAAAAGTTTTAACACGGTGTCATTCTGGTCTAAAATCATAATGCTTTGGATAGGAATGAATTCTGCGCATGTGCGTGAACTCGACTTCTAAAATTTCTCTTGATTATAGAAATATTTTGACATTAAATTTTATTTTAAAAGTTCAACATTTTGAAAAGTTCTTAGTAAGTGTTGGAATAATGTATACCTAAAATAAATAAAATAGAAAAAAAAAGAAAAAAATATTAAGAAAATCTCATTTTTGAGACTCGAACTGAAGACCAGCAAAACTAAGTGGCTGGTTCAGCCGATCCGGCCACGAAGCTTCGTACCCAGAGAGCGTCTGAATGGTCTAAGACTCTCATTAATATTATAAACAAAAAGTTTTAACACGGTGTCATTCTGGTCTAAAATCATAATGCTTTGGATAGGAATGAATTCTGCGCATGTGCGTGAACTTGACTCCTAAAATTTCTCTTGAATATAGAAATATTTTGACATTAAATTTTATTTTAAAAGTTTAACATTTTGAAAAGTTCTTAGTAAGTGTTGGAATAATGTATACCTAAAATAAATAAAATAGAAAAAAAAGAAAAATATACTAAAACAATCTCATTTTCGAGACTCGAACTGATGTCCAGCAAAACTAAACGGCTCGTTCTGCCGATCAGGCCACGAAGCTTTGTACCGGGAGAGCGTCTGAATGGCCTAAGACTCTCATTAAGATTATAAACTAAAAGTTTTAACACGGTGTCATTCTGGTCTAAAATCATAATGCTTTGGATAGGAATGAATTCTGCGCATGTGCGTGAACTTGACTTCTAAAATTTCTCTTGATTATAGAAATATTTTGACATTAAATTTTATTTTAAAAGTTTAACATTTTGAAAAGTTCTTAGTAAGTGTTGGAATAATGTATACCTAAAATAAATAAAATAGAAAAAAAAGAAAAATATACTAAAACAATCTCATTTTCGAGACTCGAACTGATGTCCAGCAAAACTAAACAGCTCGTTCTGCCGATCAGGCCAAGAAGCTTTGTACCCGGAGAGCGTCTGAATGGCCTAAGACTCTCATTAAGATTATAAACTAAAAGTTTTAACACGGTGTCATTCTGGTCTAAAATCATAATGCTTTGGATAGGAATGAATTCTGCGCATGTGCGTGAACTTGACTCCTAAAATTTCTCTTGAATATAGAAATATTTTTACATTAAATTTTATTTTAAAAGTTTAACATTTTGAAAAGTTCTTAGTAAGTAATGGAATAATGTATAAATAAAATAGAAAAAAAAAAGAAAAATATATTTAAAAAATCTCATTTTCGAGACTCGAACTGAAGACCAGCAAAACTAAGTGGCTCGTTCAACCGATCTGGCCACGAAGCTTTGTACCCGGAGAGCGTCTGAATGGCCTAAGACTCTCATTAAGATTATAAGCTAAAAGTATTAACACGGTGTCATTCTGGTCTAAAATCATAATGCTTTGGATAGGAATGAATTCGGCGCATGTGCGTGAACTCGACTTCTAAAATTTCTCTTGATTATAGAAATATTTTGACATTAAATTTTATTTTAAAAGTTTAACATTTTGAAAAGTTCTTAGTAAGTGTTGGAATAATGTATACCTAAAATAAATAAAATAGAAAAAAAGGAAAAATATATTTAAAAAATCTCATTTTCGAGACTCGAACTGAAGACCAGCAAAACTAAGTGGCTCGTTCAACCGATCAGGCCACGAAGCGTCGTACCCGGAGAGCGTCTGAATGGCCTAAGACTCTCATTAATATTATAAACAAAAAGTTTTAACACGGTGTCATTCTGGTCTAAAATCATAATGCTTTGGATAGGAATGAATTCTGCGCATGTGCGTGAACTTGACTCCTAAAATTTCTCTTGAATATAGAAATATTTTGACATTAAATTTTATTTTAAAAGTTTAACATTTTGAAAAGTTCTTAGTAAGTAATGGAATAATGTATAAATAAAATAAATAAAATAGAAAAAAAAAGAAAAATATATTTAAAAAATCTCATTTTCGAGACTCGAACTGAAGACCAGCAAAACTAAGTAGCTCATTCAAACGATCAGGCCACGAAGCTTCGTACCCGGAGAGCGTCTGAATGGCCTAAGACTCTCATTAATATTATAAACAAAAAGTTTTAACATGGTGTCATTCTGGTCTAAAATCATAATGCTTTGGATAGGAATGAATTCTGCGCATGTGCGTGAACTTGACTCCTAAAATTTCTCTTGAATATAGAAATATTTTGACATTAAATTTTATTTGAAAAGTATAACATGTTGAAAATTTCTTAATAAGTGTTGGAATAATGGATAAATATAACTTAATTATATAGCAGAAAAAATATGAAAAGAAAAATATATTTAAAAAATTCTCATTTTTGAGAATGGAAATGAAGACCAGCAAAATTAAGTGGCTCGTTCTGCCGATCTTTCCACGAAGCTTCGCACCCGGTGTGTGTCTGAATCTTCTAAGACTCTCATAAAGATTATCCCCTAAAACTTTGAAGACGGTGTCAATCTGGTCTAAAAGCACAATGCTTTTAATACGAATGAATTCTGCGCATGTGCGTGAACTTGACTCCTAAAATTTCTCTTGAAAATAGAAGTATTTTGACATTAAATTTTATTTTCAAAGTTTAACATTTTGAAAAGTTCTTAGTAAGTGTTGGAATAATGGATAAATATACCTAAAATAAATAAAAGAAAAAAAAAGAAAAGAAAAATATATTTAAAAATTTTCATTTTCGAGACTCGAACTGAAGACCAGCAAAACTAAGTGGCTCATTCAACCGATCTGGCCACCAAGCTTCGTACCCGGAGAGCGTCTGAATGGTCTAAAACTCTCATCAAGATTATAAACTAAAAGTTTTAACACGGTGTCATTCTGGTCTAAAATCATAATGCTTTTGATAGGAATGAATTCTGCGAACATGCGTGAACTTGACTCCTAAAAATTCTCTTGAATACGGAAATATTTTGACATTAAATTTTATTTTAATAGTATAAGATTTTGAAAATTTCTTAATAAATGTTGGAATAATGGATAAATAAACCTAAAATATATAAAAGAAATAAAAAGAAATGAAAAATATATTTAAAAAATTCTCATTTTGGAGAATCGAACTGAAAACCAGCAAACTTAAGTGGCTCGCTTTGCCGATCTGGACACGAAGCTTCGTACACGGAGTGCGTCTGAACGGCCTAAGACTCTCATTAAGATTATAAACTAAAAGTTTTAACACTGTGTCATTCTGGTCTAAAAGCACAATGCTTAGATTAGGATTGAATTCTGCGCATGTGCGTGATCTTGACTCCTAAAATTTCTCTTGAATATAGAAATATTTTGACATTAAATTTTATTTTCAAAGTGTAACATTTTGAAAAGTTCTTAGTAAGTGTTAAAATTATGGATAGATATACGTAAAATAAATAAAATTACAAAAAGAAAAGAAAAATATATTTAAAAAATTCTCATTTTCGAGACTCGAACTGAAGCCCAGCAAAACTAAGTTTCTCGTTCTACCGATATCGCCACGAAGCTTCGTGCACGGAGAGCGTCTGAATGGTCTAAGACTGTTAATAAGATTATAAACAAAAAGTTTTAACACGGTGTCAATCTGGTCTAAAAGCACAATGCTTTGAATAGGAATGAATTCTGCGCATGTGCTTGAACTTGAGACCTAAAATTTCTCTTGAATATAAAAATATTTTGACATTAAATTTTATTTTCAAAGTATAATATTTTGAAAAGTTCTTAGTAAATGTTGGAATAATGGATAAATAAACCTAAAATATATAAAAGAAAAAAATGAAATGAAAAATATATTTAAAAAAATTTTTATTTTCGAGAGTCGAACAGATGTCTAGCAAAAATAAGTGGCTAGTTCTGCCGATCTGGCCATGAAGATTCGTACACGGAATGCGTCTGATTGGTCTAAGACTCTCATTAAGATTATAAACAAAAAGTTTTAACACCGTGTCATTCTGGTCTAAAAGCATAATGCTTTGAATAAGATTGAATTCTGCGCATGTGCGTGAATATGACTCCTAAAATTTCTCTTGAATATAGAAGTATTTTGACATTAAATTTTATTTTCAAAGTTTAACATTTTGAAAAGTTCTTAGTATGTGTACGAAGAATGTATACCTAAAATAAATAAAAGTTAAAAAAGAAGAGAAAAATATATTTAAAAAATTCTCATTTTCGAGACTCGAACTGAAGTCCAGCAAAACTAAGTGGCTCGTTCTGCCTATCTGGCCACGAAGCTTCGTACCCTTAGTGCGTCTGAATGGTCTAAGACACTCATAAAGGTTATCCACCAAAACTTTGAACACGGTGTCAATCTGGTCTAAAAGCACAATGCTTTGAATAGTAATCAATTCCGCGCATGTGCGTGAACTTGACACCTAAAATTTCTCTTTAATATAGAAATATTTTGACATTAAATTTTATTTTGAAAGTATAACATTTTGTTAAGTTCTTAGTAAGTGTTAAAATTATGGATAAATATACGTAATATAAATAAATAAAAAAAATACAAAAGAAAAATATATTTAAGAAATCCTTATTTTCGAGACTCGAACTGAAGACCAGTAAAACTAAGTGGCTCGTTTTGCCGAACTGGCCACGAAGCTTCGTACCCACAGTGCGTCAGAACGGTCTAAGACTGTCATGAAGATTATCCACTAAAACTTTTAAGACGGTGTAAATCTGGTCTAAAAGCACAATGCTTAGATTAGAAATGAATTCTGCGCATGTGCGTGAACTAGACTCCTAAAATTTCTCTTTAATATAAAATATTTTGACATTAAATTTTGTTTTCAAAGTATAACATTTTGAAACGTTCTAAGTAAGTGTTGGAAAAATGTATACCTAAAAAAAATAAAAGTCAAAAAATAAGAGAAAAATATATTTGAAAAATTCTTATTTTCGAGACTCGAACTGAAGACCAGCAAAACTATGTGGCTCGTTCTGCCGATCTGGCCACGAAGCTTCGTACCCGGACTGCGTCTGAATGGTCTAAGACTCTCATCAAGACTTTCCACTAAAACTTTGAAGACGGTGTGAATCTAGTCTAAAAGCACAATGCTTTGAATAGGAATGAATTCTGCGCATGTGCGTGAACTTGACACCTAAAATTTCTCTTGAATATAGAAATATTTTGACATTAAATTTTATTTTCAAAGTATAACATTTTGAAAAGTTCTTAGTAAGTGTTAAAATTATGGATAGATATACGTAAAATAAATTAAAAAAAAAGAAAAGAAAAATATATTTAAAAAATTCTCATTTTCGAGACTCGAACTGAAACCCAGCAAAACTAAGTGGCTCGTTCTGCCGTCATGGCCACGAAGCTTCGTGCACGGAGAGCGTCTGAATGGTCTAAGACTCTTATTAAGATTATAAACAAAAAGTTTTAACACGGTGTCAATCTGGTCTAAAAGCACAATGCTTTGAATAGGAATGAATTCTGCGCATGTGCGTGAACATGACTCCTAAAATTTCTCTTGAATATAGAAATGATTTGAAATTAAATTTTATTTTTTGAAGTATATAATTTGGAATAATTCATAGTAGTTGTGGGTATAATGGAGAAAAATAACTAAAATAAATTTAAAACAAAAATATTTATAAAAACTTTTTTTTGTTTCGCAGACTCGAACTGAAGACCTGCAAAACTAAGTGAAGTGCCTTGCTGATCTAGCCATCAAGCCTCCCATCCCGAGAGCGTCTGACCGGTCTAAGATTCTAATTTTGATTAGCCAATAAAAGCTTTAAGACGGTGTCAATCTGGTCTACAATGTTGTGAATAGGTACGAATTCTGTGTATTTGCGTTAACTTGACTCGTAAATTTTCGATTAAATATCGAAATATTTTGACATTAAACTTTATTTTCGAAGTATAAGATTTGGAATAGTTCATAGTAAGTGTGGGAATAATGGATGGAAATACCTAAAATAAATTTAAAAAAAAGAAAAGAATAGTATTAAAAAAGTGACCGTTGAAGTAGATTAGTAAGTTGCGAAAGCTTAATGTAAAACGCTATGAGAATGTATGTTTTAATTCAGAATTGTTCATTCATTTATTGTTTATATATCAGGCATTTGTTTGCATTATATATAGCGTGCTTCTCGCCAGAAATTGTTTTGCATAAAGGTAGGACTTCGAAAGTCTTTACTTCGGAAGAATTGGATATCCCAAGTCCAAAAAGTTCCGAACGAAAGCATTTTGTATAAGGAAGTTAAAAATCACTCGGTAATATTTACTACATGTATTTTTTTTAAAAAAAAGAACAAAGAATTTTTTTTTAATTTTTTAAAAGCAATATTTTTTTTATAAATTACTTGCTTGAAAAACACCTATATCATAATATTATTATAATCACAATAATTCTTACGATCTTAATAGATGAATCTGAATTGTTACTTTGAGCAATAATGTGTAATGTTTGAATCCTGTTTGTTATGTATTTCATTACAGCATAACAATAGCTAAATAATAATTAACTGTTGTAACAATATTTCAAAGGTATAACAGTGTGAATAATGTTATGTTTTTTCATTATTTGCTTGTTTTTCTTGAGATACGGTGAGATTTACTTCGACTGAATATCGACGTTTGATTTTTCAAAGTGCTTTTGATTTTAAAAACTGCAATTCAAAATGACGAAGGAGATAGTAGCTACTGTTTGCCTTTTGCTCTTCTGGTTGTGGAGTTGGTTTGAAATATTCTGCAATCTTAACTTTTGGCACTGTTTCAATCTTTTTCCATATGTGGTTTTGTTCATGATTTTGAACCATTTGGACTCTAAAGGCAAAGGGCGTCAAGATGTAGCTTTGCAAGCGGAAATTGAAATAGTGAAGGATGTTTCCACTCAAACGAATGATTTGTTTGATGAAATGAAAGTTCATGAACGTATGCTGCTTCTTGTCAAACGTTTTGTAAACAAATTGCTCACTTAGTTTGAACATTGACAATGAAACAGTTACGATGATTTTCCGGCAAATACCTGTACCCTACTTGCGATTTATATTCCAAATGAACTGAAACAAAACAGCATTTTCGACAAATAGCTAGGATTCCTCTGCATTTTCTTCTTCTATTCAGCTGAAAAGCACGCACAAGATAAACTTTTTGTGACATATTATGTTTGAAACTCCATTACAAAGAGACACTTACTATTAAAACCACAGAAAAATATAAACTGCAATCATTTCTGCTCACTTCGTACAATAGTTTTGTCAAGAATTATCCGAATATTGAGATTTCCTCAGCACTGAAAAAAAGAAGCAATGAAAAATCCTCAAGTAAATCTACTCTGGTATCTCCTCGTCATTTTTGAGTATTTTGTAAATACTCGTGTAAATATTGTACATAGATTTTATTTTTATTATTTTGTTTGTATATATATTATCACTGCGGACTCTATTATTATTATTTTTTAGTACATATACTTTTTATCACTTTGGACTTTATTTTTAGATGAAGATAAGTAATTTCTTCTAATATTGTGAAAATACTTATCCAAATGTGACATATGAAGCCTCATGAAGGCACCACGGACTATGACATTTTGGCCTGCTCTTTAAGGCCTACCCGATTTTGACTTCTGCCTCAGTGAGGTATCCCGGACTTTGACTGTGGACATGTAATTGGAAGATTGAATGAACATACGAGACCAGCATCTGGCATTGATACTTTTTGAATGAACTGATATCGCAAATTGTAGCGGCACGGCTCTGGCACTGACTTCTGGTTGAACATCTAGTGGGTCTGTAAGAACGTACAAGACTGAATCACACCTCTCAGCATCTTCTGACTTGGCGACGGCAGCTCTGGCACTGACTTCTGGTTGAACTTTGTAAGAACGTACAAGACTGAATCACACTTCTCAGCATCTCTGGAACTAGTTTCTTTGAACATTAAAAAAATGGATCCTGAGCAATTTCTCGTTGTTTTGATATAAACATTTTTTCTTACAATAGTCAAAATTTGCAATAGCTGGTTCACTCAAAAAATAAAATTTCGGCTTCAACCACATATATGTGTATTTGTTTCCTTTATTTTATAGGTTTCTCATAATACCCCTATTTATCGTCTCTAGCAACCACATGATTCATCCATAACCTTAATAGCATTAACTTCTTTGGGCTAACCATCTTTAAAATCTACAATTTATTCCGCTTTTGGTAAGCTGAAAGCATTCGTTGTTATGATAAATAAATAAAGAATAAAATAAATAATTTCAAAATTTTTTTAAAAAATTAGAAGTTAAGAAAGTATATTAGAAATGAGTTTTAATATTTTATCTGAATTTTGATATATTAACCAAATCAAAAAGTGCGTAAGTTCTGTGTTTATTGATATATATAATTTGCATACCTTTTTTTTTTATATTAAAGTTGCTAAAATATTTTGCAGAACGAATCTATTCAATATGTAATATTTAATGAGCTACTTATTGAAAGTGCTTTATTAACTTAATTAATTCAACATGAATTCTAATTAAACTTTTATAAGATTTGACGCAAACTCTTAAGACAGCAGCGTTTTGCTAAGTTTTTATTTATTCGAAATTCTAATGCAAATTTCCTCAAAAGAATATCTTTGAGTTACATATTCCCAAATTACTAAGTAAATAAGTATCAAGTTTGGTAGCATTAGGTAAAAAAATTCGCACTTTTGAGAGCCTGTGTAGTTAAACACATAGTTATATACACACATTCATCTCGATTATTATTATTATTATTAGAGATTTGAATTAAATTTTGATGCATTAATGGAATAAAATGGGCCGACTATAATTTATCCAAAGATGTTAATTCTTTTTATTGGTACGTTAATCAATTATTAAAGATTGAATCTGCTGAAGATATGAAATTAAATTATTTTTTTTATTGTAATCATATATATTTTCATGTGAGTTTCAAAAATGTATACTTAATTGGATAGCTTCATTCTTAGAAAATATTAACTTAAGTAAATTATAAGTTAAAGAAAGAATCGGAAACAAAAATCTACTAAAAGTAATGAAAAAAATAGATTTTTAAAACTGACTTTTAATATAAAAAAATAATTGCTGAAAGTTACAATCTTTTATTTCAGATACTGAATAAAAATATATGAACTGAGAAAAAAAATAAGAAAATAAAGAAAATGAGCTATAATTTTTTTAAAATAAAATAAAATAAACTAAGATTTATAGTTAAGAAATAATAAAAAAATTGTAATATATAGAAACAACATACTACGAACATGCTTATCGAAATGCATAAGTCTTTAAATGAATATAAGTACCAAGTAAGCTGCAATTTATCATAAAATATAATTTAATTTTTTTTCTTCGGACAATAAATGTAAATTTCTATTTTATCAAAGCAAAGAATTTAAAGACTCACAGATGCACGTATAATTTTAATGAGATATTGTTAGGATTTTTTAAAGAGTTATTTATATTGAAAATCTTAGTTTGTTATCGTATGATATTTGTGAACTCTGTGAATTAATAACGTTAATTTAAAATAAATTGAATAATTATACTCCATGGATCCTCCAAAGATGACTATTAATATATAAAATAAAAACTAAATGTTAAAAGATACTGTTTTTCCTACCTTAAAGAGAGCCACAATAGACTTCGATATTTTATTATAGTATCATAGAGCTGGAATAGATTAGAATGACTCATAAACCGAATAGGTATAAAATTCATAAAACAAAACCGCTTTAATATCTATCCCAATTCCTACTTCGTACCCACAGAGCGTCTGAATGGTCTAAGACTCTCATTATGATTATCCACTAAAAGTTTTAAGACGGTGTCATTCTGGTCTAAAATCATAATGCTTTGAATAGGAATGAATTCTGCGCATGTGCGTGAACTTCACTCCTAAAATTTCTCTTGATTATAGAAATTTTTTGACATTAAATTTTATTTTAAAAGTATAAGATTTGGAATAGTTCATAACATCTGTGGAAATAATGAAAAAAAAAATACCTAAAATATTTTTTTAAAAAAAAGAAAAGAATAATATTAAAAAAATTATCATTTTCGAGACTCGAACTGAAGACCAGCAAAAGCAACAGGCTCGTTCTGCCGATCTAGCCAGGGAGCATCGTACCCGGAGTCCGACTGAATGGTCTAAGACTCTCATTAAGATTATCCACTATATGTTTTAAGACGGAATCATTCTGGTCTAAAAGCACAATGCTCTAAATAGGAATGAATTATGCGCATGTGCGTGAACTTCACTCCTAAAATTTCTCTTGATTATAGAAATTTTTTGACATTAAATTTTATTTTAGAAGTATAAGATTTGGAATAGTTCATAACATCTGTGGAAATAATGAAAAAAAAAATACCTAAAATATTTTTTTAAAAAAAGAAAAGAATAATATTAAAAAAATTATCATTTTCGAGACTCGAACTGAAGACCAGCAAAAGAAACAGGCTCGTTCTGCCGATCTAGCCAGGGAGCATCGTACCCGGAGTCCGACTGAATGGTCTAAGACTCTCATTAAGATTATCCACTATATGTTTTAAGACGGAATCATTCTGGTCTAAAAGCACAATGCTCTGAATAGGAATGAATTATGCGCATGTGCGTGAACTTCACTCCTAAAATTTCTCTTGATTATAGAAATTTTTTGACATTAAATTTTATTTTAGAAGTATAAGATTTGGAATAGTTCATAACATCTGTGGAAATAATGAAAAAAAAAATACCTAAAATATTTAAAAAAAAAAAGAATAATATTAAAAAAATTATCATTTTCGAGACTCGAACTGAAGACCAGCAAAAGCAACAGGCTCGTTCTGCCGATCTAGCCAGGGAGCATCGTACCCGGAGTCCGACTGAATGGTCTAAGACTCTCATTAAGATTATCCACTATATGTTTTAAGACGGAATCATTCTGGTCTAAAAGCACAATGCTCTGAATAGGAATGAATTATGCGCATGTGCGTGAACTTCACTCCTAAAATTTCTCTTGATTATAGAAATTTTTTGACATTAAATTTTATTTTAGAAGTATAAGATTTGGAATAGTTCATAACATCTGTGGAAATAATGAAAAAAAAATACCTAAAATATTTAAAAAAAAAGAATAATATTAAAAAAATTATCATTTTCGAGACTCGAACTGAAGACCAGCAAAAGCAACAGGCTCGTTCTGCCGATCTAGCCAGGGAGCATCGTACCCGGAGTCCGACTGAATGGCCTAAGACTCTCATTAAGATTATAAACTAAAAGTTTTAACACGGTGTCATTCTGGTCTAAAAGCACAATGCTTTGAATAGGAATGAATTCAGCGCATATGCTTGAACTGTGAACTTGACTCTTAAAATTTGGATGAAATATAGAAATATTTTGATATTTATTTTTTTCTTCAAGTATATGATTTGGATAATTCATAGTAGCTGTGGTTATAATGAAGAAAAATATCTCAAATAATTTTTTAAAAAAAAAAGAAAAAAAAATGTATATAAAAACTTTTCTTTGATTCGAGATTCGAGCTGATGACCTGCAAAACTAATTGCCGCGCTTTCCTGATCTAGCTACCAAGCAACGTATTTTAAGATCGTCTGAACAGTTTAAGATTCTTATTATGATTATCCAATAAAAGTTTTAAGACGTTTGCAATCTGGTCTAAAAACGCAACACTTTGTATAGGAATGAATTCTGCGTATTTGCGTTAACTTGACTCTTAAATTTTCGATTAAATATAGAAATATTTTGAAATTAAATTTTATTTCTGGAGTATATGATTTGGAATAATTCATAGTAAGTATGGGAATAATGGACAAAAATAGCTAAAATAAATTAAAAAAAGAAGAAATATATATTCCTTGATTTCGAGATTCGAACTGAAGACTTGCAAAACGCAGTGTGAAATATATTATGAATGCAATTGAAATTCCAAATTATCTAAAATATCCCCTTCGATATCTCACAATTTTTATGGTATTATTTTGATATCCATATTTTTTTAAAAAAACAAGAAAGTATCAGAAAGTAGTATTAAGACATTTATTTTTTGAATAGAATCATTATTATTTTCGCGAATTAAAATATTTGCTCTTGTAGTAGAATTTTAAAAATATATTCTGCATACAAAATAGAATTTTGAAAGTATTAGAAATGAAGGCTTTTTTTTCCTGTCTCCTAAAATAAAATCTTCCATTATGTAAGCTTTCAAAGTCGCATGTCATGTGTCAGATTCCAGACCTTTGCGTCATGGATGCTTCTTTATTGAGAATCATTCCGACACTGTTCCTAACCTTCTCCAGTGTTCTTTTTAATCAATTTACTATAACGTCTCCGTGTTTATTTTTCTGTACAGAATAAATGCTTTAAATAATCCTTCATAAATCTCCCTTCCATTCGTATAAATTTAAAGCCGAATTAATTTCCCCCTATGATTTTTTATGGCTGTTTAGAATAGTAAATTCGGAGAAAGCTTTTTTATTCCCGGTGAGAGCTTTAATGGTATTTTTTCCTCTAAAATTGCAAATATTTTTTTAATAAAATTTAGATGAATTATAAATAGAAATAGGATTTCAATTCATTGAAAGATTTTCTACCTATACCTCACACATTTACGATTTTTGTTTTGACTTCCAGATTTAATATATTTTTCTTTTAATACTTTGATAAAATATTTAAGTTTATAATAATGCAATTTTCATTTATGTGAAATTTCACACTCTTAGGATATTCTTTTAATAGTTAGTCATTTAATCTAGAAACGAAGACCAGAAGATATTCATAATATAAAATATTACAATTCTGTAACTGACAAAAAGAAAAAATTTTCTTTACAATAAAAATTAGCTATCTGTCACAATTTACAAATCGGAAAAGAGTAGAAATCAGGAAATCAAATTAAAAATAATATTTAAATGAAATAGTATGTATGTAATATGTAATAACCGATTTTAAGAAAGTAATAAAAGAACATTTTAATTCATTTTCAGATAAATTTTAATATGAAAAATAACAACGAAACTTCAAAGCAAATTTTACAATTCACATCTAACGAGTTCTAAGTTTATAAAAATGCATTCTGCACCAAGATAAAGATCTTAAATTTACCCATTGACTATCAGAAACGAACATACCAATAGTCTTTAGTTTTAAATTCGAAATCATATGAACACGACTTAAACAATGAAATTTCTATGAACACATTGTTAAAAAGCAGACTAAAGTTCCAATTCGTCAAATTCTTTTAAAGCATTTCTAGAGCATGGCCTATTTCTAACTTTTTATCTGTACTCTATCATTAATTTAGCGAATGAATTCCAATGATTTACATGCAACTAATTTACGTTTGAAAATAATAAAATCATTTAAGGTAAAGGATAGAAACAAATCTATTGATTCATCTTGTGCTTTTCTACTTTTTATTTAAAATCAACTCATTATTCTTCAAAGGACTTGGATGTATGTACGTCTTACATTCAGTGTACGGATTTGTTACAGGAGTGGCTTTCAAGAAATTTAATACTTTTGTCGAGACAATTATTCGAAAGGAAACAAGAATATTTGATAATTAAATACAAAATGAATTCTAATTATACAAACTTTATTTGCAAGTTTAATATACAAAAATTGAATGTCACACAAAAAATCGTTTACAAAATTACTACAACATTAAAGTAGAACATAAACGCATTGAATTCAGAATTCAGTACAGATATCAAATTAAATTAAACAGGTATCAAACTGCCAAAGCAATAATTCAAACAATTTTGAGAATAAAAGTACTCAGTTAACATAAAATTTATATACTTGAAATGGAAAATTTAATACAAGTATTGATTATTAAAATGTAATTAAGGAAACAACACATTTATAGAAATTATTATTTAAGGATAGTATATAATTTGAACATTCATTCTAAGATTTTTCCAATACATAATTCAATTTAGAATAAGTGAGAATTTAATATTTTATTAAATAGCATAGAATAAAAATTAAGAACTTCTGAAAATCTGATAAAACTTAATTTACTCGTATTAATAAAAGAAAGCAATCTAACCTACATTATTCAACATTCATCGCATCCATTCACATTTTTTCCTCAACTAATATTTTATTATACTTTAGTAGATTTTTAGAAATATGATTCATGCTAATCATGCGCGAATATCATTTTCTGCGAAAGCATTCTGATCATTGTGGTGATCAGGCACAATGATCAAATGCCTTCGAAGAATCTGAGGACATTTTGATTGGCTGGCCGGCCGAGTCAATCAAAGTATCCTCTATCGGCGGATGTATACATTTAAGTGTAATCGGAGGCCAAAATGGCGAGATTTAGAAATTATTACTTATTAAAAGATTAATGGTGAACTTGGAATACTAAGCATTACTAACTTTTTATTTTTAATAAATTAATCATTAATTTAACCTGAATAAATTTAACAAGAATAAAATCTTTTAAAAACCTAACTGCAAATGGATGCAACGGACAGATGCTTATTTAATATAACTACAAATACAATGCCAAAATTTTTCTGAAAGTATTGAAATTAGATTACAAATGAATGATCATTGATACCATGTTTTTAAATTTCTGTTCAGGAAAAATGAATGTTGTGCATTTTACGGTTATTCAAATGTGAAAGTTAATGAAAAGAGAATAAAGCCCTATCGTATCCCATAATTTAAGAATAATTACAGTTCCAATAATTAATATTATCAAATTCAATATATAAGCACAAAACATCTTTGCAATGCACAACATTGTTTCACGTGGGCAAACACATAACTTAAGTTTGAGCAATATTTATTGAAAATATTTAAATTTCAAATAATCTTTAAGAAAACAAAGTAGACATGTGGACAACGCATTTTTTTTTCTTTTGCCATTTCTTTCATGCAAGGTACAGACGCGTTTCCCCTGCCATTGACAGCAGTGATTATTTATATATTTTAAATTAGACAAACATACAAATACATATTAAAGAAAATTTCATTTTCACAAATTTTGCTTTCACATCAAAATTTTAATAAAAAAATTGAGATCTTGATAACAAGGTATAAAACAATATTTCAAAGGCTAATGTTAAGACACTTATAGAAAAAAAATATTTGTTGCTAAATCAGAATTATATGCACATAGCCACTACAGTAAATATACCGAGTTTTAAATAACTTATTTCATATTCACAAAGTGAAGTTCTATTAATCATTAATTATCACCCATTTTTAATAAATTTAATAAGAATAGAATTTTGATTTAAAAAAATAATTGCAAATGGATGCAATGTACAGATATTTGCTTACTATAGCTACACAAATCATGATAAAATTTCTCAAAGTGCTGGAATTTAATTTCAAATAATGATCTTTGATACCATGTTTTTAAATTTCTATTCAGGAAAAAATGAATCAAATTGCTTTCGCGATCTTTGACATTCAGTAATAAATGAAAACAATGGAAGACTATTTTGTAAAATCTATCAATAAATTGAAAACTGTCTACAAACAATTTTGCTGATGAAAAGGAATAATAGCTAATCGGTTATCAATAACAAAAAATTAAATTTTTAGAATTTTAATAAGGCAATCGATGATGAAAAATAATCTTAACAAATCATCTAATATCATGAAGCTGCCTTCTCTGTTTACAATGACGGAGAAATGTCAAATGCAAATTAAGTCGTTTTATACTTTTTTTTTCAAGTAATCGCAATTCTGGGACAGTTGCTGCGATCCCTGGCTATCTCGCTGGGTCAGTAAAAAAAAGTTTAACTTACTAACTTTTAATAAGAGTATGGTTACAAATGAAATTTTAAAGTCAATTTTAGACATCCTGAGAGAAAAATTCTTCTTTAGGTCTTGTTGGAAATTGGTTTTAGATAACTTAGAAAAATCCAACACTTACAAATTTTAATTTATCCATAAAAATGTTTCATATGTCTAGAATATTAAAAAAAATACTTGTTTCTAAAAGAGTAGAATATAAAAATCAACTTTGAAGGAAATATAATGAACCAAAAGCTTAACAATTTCCAAAACTTAAGAAATATTGATTCATATGCCAAACAGGCTTTGAACGATGTACATTTCATGCACTTCAACCTTTTCCAAGTTCAAAATGAATTACTGCATTGGTTGAAAGAATTCTCCAAAAATATATAAATATTCAAAACCTTTAAAATGTTTTATTCTTCCATTTTTGAGATGTATTGATGTCCTCAAGTAATGTTAACCCCATATGTACTCGCATTTCAACTATGCAGATCATTGACAATATTTTGGTACCAAATATGCATTTTGGGTTTGGTCTAATATTTACAATTTTACAAACTGCATATGTTGGATCTTCATGCAATATTTCATTACTAAGGCTCCGAGTTCCGATATGCGCTTGAACAATCCGGATGTCATCCGTTGTACCACGATCATTTCAGGCCAACTCATGTCAATATCTGAAAAGAATAAATATTTGAATTAATATAGATCTGAAAATATCAAGAATATCTTTATATTCTGGAGTAGAAGCGACTTTATTTCGCTCTTTAAATCAATTATTCAGTTTTTCGATAAGAGAATTTGCTTACAATTTCGTTATTCATAGAAGTGAAAATAGAAATTTTAAAATATAGATTTACTAACATCTTACCTTACTTACCTTTTCGGTTTTTGAAATTTAAATTTATTTTAAAATTGAATTTGAATCATTGGCTAAATAAAAAAATATTTCTTTCCTGAATCTTCCGAAAATGTTTATGCTGCGAGGATCAGAAGTGGCACGAATAAGAAATGCTCAAACAACCGTCCAATAACCGCAGTCATTGGTTATACTTCTGAATACAGTAGGTTATTTTTGTGAAGTCCTCAAAACGTTCACAAAACCCTCTTAGGCTCCGAAAGCAGACGCATTCGTCCATAGGACAAAAAAACATGGCCTAAAGTTTCGCTTGAAAAATATTTCTTTCGTAGACTTGTAGATGAAATTTTCTGGTTTATTTAAATACTTGAAAATGAGCTTACTAATATCAGTATGTACGGATTATTACGACTAACGAATATGACATTTTAAACATTAACTGCAATATGTTTTTCATTCTAAAAAATGAGCTGATGAAAGAGGACACGAAACAAAATTACATGGAAACATCTTTTACTTATTTCTCACATGCGCAAGTCTGAAAAGGTTTCTGGCCATACAACATCTCTTGAAAGCCTGAATGATTCTCAAATGTCAAATCTTAGATTTCTATTATAATTCAGGAACTTGGCATGTCCTCGAATGTCATCATAAGAGAATGTTTTCCATGAATTAAGCACAATTAATGTGTATTGAGGGAGTGAGTATGGAATCGAGAAAGTTGTGTGATACCTAGTGCTAATGGTTTTTTTCAGAACAGTGGAATCGGTAAATTGTTAAACCTATGTATATAACCAACAAAATGAAAAGGTATACTTTTAGTTATTTGATAGTCGAGTCAGTTGATTGGATACAATCTTCATTTCGATACGACAATTATTTTAATTTGCAGAACTTACCGAAACCACTTCAGTACTGCTCTTTCCTGGGCATCCAGACATCCTCTGTATATAGAATTTGTAGCTGGAACTGAAAAGGACATTCATTCCATAGATGGAGAGTGTCATTGTTCAAATAAATGACATGAGTTGAATTCTTTGCACAATGCGCTGCTGTAGAATTAAGTAGTATTTAGGTATTAGGTAGTAGTATTAGGTAGGCTAAGTAAAGTGGTTCAAACGGATGTTATCTCACAAATTCTTGCTGGCATTACACAAAAAAATCGTCCAAATTAACATTGGTTCCATAGTTGAAAACAGTATAAGAAGAAATCTTCATGGTTATTTTCTCCTATCACAAGTTACGCATGTTAAATCCACATGATTCTGATCTCGTTTCTTTGAAACCACTCGTCTGGCATATGGTGAGATTATAAACCTTTCCCTTTCAATCCACTGTGCATATTGAATGTAAGTTTCCGTAATTTGCGAGTACCAAAGACGATGTATTTTGAACTTGGTTCAATATTTCTAGCTCTTAAAACTATCAATTAAATCTGTTAGACCACCGAATATATTTTAGAAACGGCTCAAATTCCAAAATCCTCTTGAAGATTCCAGGTATTTCCTGTTGAGCCATGGTCATTTCGGGCAAAACATGTCTATCTGAAAAAATTAAATAATTTAAATCAGCAGATATGAAAACATCCATCAAAAATATCGTGGAATGAAGGATTATATTCAATTGAAATTTTGCACTTTCAAACTACACCGATAATTCAAAATCCCAAAAGAATTTACTATTTTATTTATAGAATGAAATTTACTGTTTCTTAAACAAGAAATGTTTTAGAATTTTCATCAGGTCATTTTACCTTTAAAACTAAATCTTTTTGTATTTGTAATACATCAGTAAAACCTTTCATCCAACCATTTCATTCTTTCATTATAAAAAAGACAATTCTAATTTTTTTTCGAGCGACAGCCTATTTATTTAGAAAAAAATAAATGGAGCATCCAGTTTATAAATTATTCTTCAGGCACAATTATTGATTATACTTGATATCATAAAGTTTATATGAAAACGAACTTTTTTTTTGTTAGAATGCTGTTCTAAAAAAAAAAATAATAACCACAATATGCATCGAGATAATATATGAAATTTCATTTAAGAACAAATCAGTTTTAATTTTGTAAGACTGCAATTTTAATTTCATAAATTTTCTTAATTAGATGCTTAAACAGGAATTTGATGATCTTAACAAAAAAACATTTACTGTTACGACAAATAAAGAATCGGAAAGAAAATAATTATAATTTTTTTACGTAATAGTAATACGTTTGGTCATTCTAGAAAGAAAGTTTCAGTTTGGCCCATACAAAAACAATACAAAGTTGCCTACAAATATTTTTTTTTACCTTTTCATAGGTGCTGGAACCGATAAACTGAAATGGTTCCTGGCCAAGCAGTATTTTTCTAGCGACGATGACATACAGATGACCATTCCAAGCAGCCTTCCCTCTCAGGCGAGTAATTACTTGGAAACCTAGGTATACAAATTTGTCTCATGGTATAACACGCATTTAATATTCCAATTCTTGTAGTTCTTTTACTGGGAGGAATCCGAATGAAATATTTTGATAAATACTGCTAAATAATTATCTTTTGCGTCTTTTTTGTAGCCTCCAGAAACTTGCTTTCTAGATTAACAAATTAAAATAGGTTCCAAATGCAATATCTTTTTGTCAGTTTCATTAATAAAATTCGAGTACTTAACTGTGCCTTTGGATACATAGACGCATCTTAAGCGAATACTTCCTCGCATCAAGGAAAAGTGATATAGATGGATGGCATGTGTACGAAACTGAGAAAATACGGTGGTTGGTGGCATACCTTTATCAAGCAAGCTGGTATCTATTAAGTGTCAAAAGTTATCCAGCCTATGAATAAATAATGAAACACAATGAATATATTTTTATAGTTCCATTTACCATTTGAGTAAATCAAATGATTTTATTTAATCTTCAGTCCGATATAACAATTATCATAAATAGCATAACTTACCGATATTACTTCTGTGTCAAACAATAAAATGTTTTCTGGCCGTCTGGACAGTTGCTCTCCGTACTATTTGCCAATAGCTGTAAATGCAGTCCCTCTTCTTATGGGGAATGACGTTGCGCAATTGTTCCCATTAAACGCAGATGTCTACTCAGGATAATCTGCTTCTTTAATGATTTCTGTGACTTTCCATTTCACTCAAATGATTAAAAAAATGTAATGAATGCAACAGAAACTATGTGGTTTTAGTGAAACAGTTTAAATACAAGATCTAATGTTCCAATCATTTTTACTCATTGAACATGCCAACTTAACATTACTTCACTCGGTACATTTGTAGAAAAAGGCACAAGAAAACAATCACCACGGTTCTTTACTCTGTCATATTAACCTGTACCATGTAAAATCCAAATAATTGTGGCACTCGCATCGTTTAGAAGCCACGTGTATTGAATATCCAGAGATTATTAATGTTTCTTCCTCATTTTTTCTAAGGATCCATAAAGCGTGCATATTTTAATTTATCTTAGAAAATTTCAAATAGTTTAACGGCAACTAATTGTTAGCGGTTACCGTTTTTATATAGATATGGATATTATTCTTGTGTAAGATACTTTTGTAGGTTAATCTGCGCTGAGAATCAATGTTTAGAACATAACTAATTCAATTCAGAAAATAAAGATTACCGTTTTTAAATTTTCGAAAATGAATTGCAGGAAAGTGATCAAATCATGCTTTTTTGTTTACAATAAGCAAAGTTACTCTCAAAAAACGTCTTTATCTTAAAACATTATTTTATATTTTTAAGAAGTTCTATGAAAAGTTTTTTTTTACATATCGAAGTACAAAGAAGTGCAATACGAGATTTGTTTAAATAAGTTTAGAATAACTGCATTTAAAGTTGTTTTTTTTTTAAATTTTTATCTCTAAAGCTCAGTTACCCACGTTTTTCTATCGATGCTCTAGCCAATTACTTATTTTCATTTGAAGTTATTGAAATCCCCCCCCCCCACACACACACACTGCATTCGATATATGAGGTTATTCAAACTTTCTTTTTGCTGTGATATGGAGCGAACTAAATTGTTTCTAAATTCTGGGAGGAAACGAAGTTTAAATAAGCTGAGCTAGTATACCTTATTCAGAAGAAATGACATGCCTTCAACTTCAGAAATATCTTATCAGTTTAGGGTTGATCAATAATGCAAGCCTCAATCAAAACTAATTTTTTATGGGATGCAAAATTTTACATCAATTAGAAGAATAATATATATGATATTTTAAACTCTTAATTTAACCAAATTAATTTCCAAATTCTTATCTTAATTTAGCCCATAGTAAAATATGCTCTTATTTCCTGATCTCATTCCACGTATGAAGCTGTATAAAAATTACTGCGCAATCAATCCAAGTATCAAGTGAAAGTGATCCCTTCGGAGCCCTTGTCAAAGGTCACCACATGTATTTAATTGGCACATGTCCGGAAATCCCATGTTGTATAAGACTAGTGATCATTTGTTTCGTCACTTTTTTCTTACTTCTGCTGTCGTGTCACGCCGCGCCTGCTTGTAAATAAATCATGCCTGTCTCCCTGGAGATAATAAAACGAAATTAAAAATACAAAGTCTCTTCACTGCTTGTCAAACCTGCATTCTGCTTCAAACAAAATAATGTTACATATTATATACATATATATACAGAGAGAGGGATACCAAATAGCGGATGCCCACAAGATAACTTTTCATATAAGATAGGGATTTTAATTCCAAGACGGAGAAAGAAGGATGGTTAAAAGAATGAAATGTTTCATAATTGAACTTTATGGAAAAGTAGCTATTATTGTTTTATATTGCAAGAACTACGAGTTGAAATTTAAAAAGACAATTAAAGTCAACTTTTACTCGAAATTTTGAAATTGACTTAGGCTTAATTCCAGTTAAGCGGTCCTCCTAAAAGAGAAAAAGAGAATATTATTCGAAGAAATTTACAGATTTTCTAAAAGAGTCCATAAAATAAATTTTATTTTTACTAGCATTTGAAATTTTATGGGAAAAAACCGGATTTTTAAGGACTCCTGTCTGTCAAATTTCAAATTTAATGAAATATGAATTTGAATCATTTCTGCTCCTCAAAAAGTAAGCATTAAAATGCTATGTGCCGATTCCACTCCACCATTAAATTTTACTACATTTATTGGTTACAATCTTTATGAATTGCATTTGTTGTCTTGAGGCGAGAGTTCTCATTATGAGAGATTTTCCGAAATAATGTCATGAAGCAAATTTCATTAGTTCAGTCGATTTATCTGTTAATTTATTGTTCAATCTTTCGTCTGATTCTAGGATATTCCAAGACAAATCTGGAACTCGCCATAATTAATAAGTCATGTATCCATTAAAAAAAAATCAATAACTGCTGGATTGGTGGAATCCAAATACAATTTTTTTTTAATTATCAACGAAGGCCTTCAGAAATAATCTGAGTTTAACATTTAGAAAAAGCTGAGCATTCTGTTATGCCCTTTTTCGCATTACGTTTCTACCTCGATCTGTTCTACTTTATATCGAAATATTATTTGTAATGTGAAATTAAGTTCCGCTGAAATAGATGAAGTAGCTTATTCTTATGAAATACACAATTGCGGCAACATTTTTTCATTTAACGTTTTCCATTTCCACAATCCTGACACACACACACACACTAATATATTTTATACACTGGACCAAAACTTACGAAATAACTATTCATATATATGCATTGCCCACGCCGACACCACTACTCCGAAATCACAATCCACAATCACACACATTATCCATGCCGCTTCCAGCGCCACCCTCGACATTAGAATCCACACTCGCACACATTACCCATGCCGCTTCCAGCGCCACCCTCGACATTACAATCCACACTCGCACACATTACCCATGCCGCTTCCAGCACCACCATCGACATTACAATCCACACTCGCACACATTACCCATGCCGCTTCCAGCACCACCATCGACATTACAATCCACACTCGCACACATTACCCATGCCGCTTCCAGCACCACCCTCGACATTACAATCCACACTCGCACACATTACCCATGCCGCTTCCAGCACCACCCTCGACATTACAATCCACACTCGCACACATTACCCATGCCGCTTCCAGCACCACCCTCGACATTACAATCCACACTCGCACAAATTACCCATGCCGCTTCAGCACCACCATCGACATTACAATCCACACTCGCACACATTACCCATGCCGCTTCCAGCACCACCATCGACATTACAATCCACACTCGCACACATTACCCATGCCGCTTCCAGCACCACCATCGACATTACAATCCACACTCGCACACATTACCCATGCCGCTTCCAGCACCACCATCGACATTACAATCCACACTCGCACACATTACCCATGCCGCTTCCAGCACCACCCTCGACATTACAATCCACACTCGCACACATTAACCATGCCGCTTCCAGCATCACCATCGACATTACAATCCACACTCGCACACATTACCCATGCCGCTTCCAGCACCACCCTCGAAATGACAATCCACACTCACACTCATTACCCATGCCGCTTCCAGCACCACCCTTGAAATGACAATCCACACACATTACACAACCCGCTTCTAGCACCACCCTCGAAATTGATTGCAATCACCACACACACCTACGCCGTCAACACCCGTACTCCGAAACCAGAATTCATATACTACTTAAGCCGCCAGCTACTCCTCCGCTCCACGATTCTTGATGTAATTCTAATACAGGAAACTCACCTTAGACCGCAAAGAAAGATTTTTCTGGCAAATTATCACTCTTTTTATAGCTACAGGTTAGAAAATTCTGGCGGTGGTACAGCAATTATGATTAAAAACGGCATTCCCCATCATGTAATCACACCACCCACGTTATATTATGTTGAGGCTACGGTGGTTGCCCTTGACATTAAAAATGACCCAATTACCCTTACATCTTTATATATCCCCCCTGGTTCTGATAATTCTCTCTTCACTTTTGATATAGAAAACCTGCTTCAAATCAGTTCAAATCAAATTATTTGTGGCGATTTCAACGCCCATCATATCAGTTGGGGTTGTCAAAGTAATAATGCTCGCGATAATACGTTATATTCATTTGCACTCCATGCAGGATTAGAAATTTTAGCTCCTAGCTCCCCTACTAGATTTGGTGTTTATTCGGCCAGTACAATAGATATTGCTCTTGTTAAAGATTTTCTCTTCCCTTATGAAATTACTTCTATACCTGAACTCAGTTCAGATCATAATCCTGTTCTCCTTAACTTTTTTCTTAAATATTCACTCCCTGACAACAATAGAAAAATTTCCACAAACTGGATCAATTTTAAACAAATTTTATCTAATACTTGCATTGATCAAAATTTTGACCCTCAAACCCCTGAGCAACTGGATGAACTTGTTGAATTCTTCGAAAAAACCATTATTGATGCTAAATTTGCTGCTTCAAAACCATTGAAATTCAACCAAAACTACATTGATCCAAAAATCAGGTTTCTTCGTAAAGAAAGAAATTTTGCCAGAAAGATCTTTCAAAATACTCGCAATCCAGTCTTCAAGAAAATTATGAATAAACTTAATAAAACCATACAAACATTAAATGAAAAAACTGAACAAAATGAATACATCAATAAACTGGTTAATGCAAACACTGAAGATGGCTCCTTTTGGAACTTTGTTTCATCATTTAAAAAGAAAACACAAAAAATTTCCGCCCTTAAAGGCCCGGCTAGTATTGTCAATACTGACATCGATAAAGCAAACTGCTTGGCAAATAGCCTTGAGACTCAATTTCAATTAAATAAACTTAATCATGTTGAAACAGAGCTGCTTGTAAATAATACAGTCAAAGACTTTCAGAACTCACTTCCCAAATATTTCCATGATGTTTCACCACCATCTACAACTGAAATTACTGACTGCATCAAAAATCTCAAAATTCATAAAGCCCCTGGCTTAGATGGTATCAATAACAAAGTCCTACGTAATCTCCCCCCAAACCTAATTACATTGCTTCAAATTATAATATTTAAAATTATGGCCATTGGTCACTTTCCTACAAAATGGAAAACAGCTGTTGTAGCACCTATTCTTAAACCGGGCAAAGATCCCACTGAACCGTCCAGTTATAGACCCATTTCACTACTTCCCTCCATTAGCAAAATTGCTGAACATATAATATTAAATAGGTTAAACAAATTCCTTGATGAAAATAATATCCTTAGCCCTGAACAATTTGGTTTCAGAAATAACCTCTCAACTACTCATCAACTTGTTAGGGTAGTCGAATTTGTTGAAGAGGGGTTCGCAAATAACCAAAAATCGGCTGCTGTTTTCCTTGACATACAGAAAGCATTTGACAGAGTTTGGCAAGATGGCCTTATTTACAAGCTCATTACCTACAAGTTACCACATTATATTATAAAAATTGTCATTTCATATTTGCACAACAGATTCTTTTGTGTTCGCGTTAATAATATTCTCTCAGACATCAAACCTATAAAAGCAGGTATTGCCCAAGACTCCAAAATTGGTCCTATTCTTTTTTCACTTTACATTAACGACATACCAAGACAATTTAATACCATGCTCTGCATGTATGCCGACGACACTGCAATACTAGCCAGGAATAAAAATCCAAACTTCATCTCAATAGCACTCACTAGGCATCTCAAAACACTTGAAGACTGGTTCAATAAATGGAAAATAGAAATTAATCCTAGCAAAACTGAAGCTATCATGTTCACAAAAAATCGTGTATTTAAAGAATTCCGCCCAATTAAAATTAAAAACCAAAATATCCCGTGGTCTAAGGAATGCAAATATTTAGGTGTCATTCTTGACAATAAACTAACATGGAAACCCCATTTTATTTATGTTAAAAAGAAGTTTCGAGACCTAACTCGTAAATTCTTTCCCTTAATTTCTCGAAACTCCAAAATGAGCAGGGCCAACAAAATACTTATTTACACTGCCTATTTGCGTCCAGTTTTAACATATGCATGTCCGGTTTGGGGATACGCTGCTAAATCTAATCTTAGAATAATTGAAATTCAACAAAACAACCTGATCAGAAGATTTTGTAATTGCCATTGGTATATGCCAAACACAAATATGTATAAAGCACTTGATTACCCTCCACTTAAAAAGTTTATTAAAAAACTTGCTGAAAAATTCTTCAAAAATCTTGACAATCATGATAATAAAGCAGTTCTTGATATTCCTAAATATGTTCCTAATCTCCGTCTCAAAAGACCTCGTAACATTTTGATTTAGCCCTCCCTAATCCTTTGTTTTTCTCATTTTAATTACTTCTAAATTTGTCATACATCTTTTCACATCCTGTCAGACAATTGTTACCTTTGCTTCGTCATGCACCTCACTTCTCATCTCCTGCCTGTTCCTGTAACACAGTTCATCGGACCTTATTGCGAAGATGATCACGTTAATTACTGAAAGCCAAGTCTCACAATAGTTTTTTCCATTTACCGGAGATTAAGCCCCAACCCTCGGGGCTAGGCGCTCCGTCAAACATGTCATTAGCTCCGCTCCACGATTCTCTCATAGCAGTGCGTGTGTTGCTGACACCAGGTCAAGGCCACAATTCCCGAACCCTCACAGGCATAATTATTCACTCCGATAACTCCATAAATTTCCGATTCTCAACTTTACATACATCATTCGAAAACCGGACGAGTTAATCATTTCTATTCCCCAACAGATGGCGAAATGACTTAGTACGCTTTCATATCTCCCATTGACTCTTTCCACATTCGACTTTGTTGTATTCACTGCATACTTCATTCACTGCATAATGCATCATTGCAGAGATTAGGCTTCACATACAATACCCAAATAAAGTACATTAATTTTCTTCCTCACAATATATCTATGCGTAACATGAGACTTGAAACATGTGCATCAATAGGCAATTTTAGGATTATGCATTTCAGAGAACAAAACATATGACAATACCCCCCCCCCTCCTCACACTGCGACAAGGAGATCAAATATTTTGCATTGAAATTAACACGAAACCAGAATTTAAAAAATACCGAACTCAAGGTTTCTTTATGATGGTTTTGATAAGTGGCATTTATTAAAGCAGCGAAATAGTAAATAAAACAGGATTCGTCATTTGCGATTGAGAAAGTATTCACTTTCGAAATTCCATAAAAATATTTCCTATATTCCGTACTGCTTTCCCTGACATTTTATGAATTTTAATATTAGATTTCTCTCAAAAGTACAATACCAGCTTGTCCAAATCTGATTTCTACCAATTCCCGATCATGTCTCTGAACTGAAAAATTCGAGTAATTGCTATCAAAGTACATTACGAATAAATCAAATTTTAAAGTGTTGTTTGTATTGAATAATGCACGAATGATTCGATTCTTAAATTTGAAAATGCGTATTTGGATGCACGAATCTGACTAAAAGCATGGGGCACTATTATTAACATTTTCCTTGGCATTTCTTTAAATTACACTTTACAATATACGAACTGAAAAGTTTTCAAATATTAGTGGCACTTAGGTGGATACAAGACTGAAAATATTTTTTTAAGTTTCAGCTAATAACATTTTGAATTTTAACATTAATTTAACGAAGTAATTTTAAGGCGGAAAACGTTAAAAATACACCCACACTGAAATGTTAAAACATCTCAATTCGAGTAATAGCATGTCTGAGAATTCATGATTTGAGTGAATAAAGACAAACCCAACGAAATGAAAGCAGATAATACTAACCAAATAGCACTAAATATAGTATATAAAAATTCAGAAATATCAAATATATTAATGCAATTTAGATTTTTTCCATTAATATAAGCCTATACGAATGATATCAAAATAAATAGGAGAAACCTCCAACACTAATAAAAAGGAATTATTTCATTTTAATATGAAACAATAGTGTGCCATTAAAGAAAATTTAAAGAGAAAGAATTAGTTTGAACAGAAAGAGAATGTTGAAGGCAACGATCGGCAATTTCAATAGTCACTATGGATTCGAAATACAAATTAACGAAAAGCACTTCATTCTTACTCAATGACAACTACTACAAAGTAATGCCATTTAATATCCTATGAAATATTAGTGAAATCAGTGAGAATTTCAATAGAACAGAATTGAAAAATTGCCTTATCACTCATAGAAATTACATTTTACCATCCAGAAGAAAAGTTTCGTTTTCATCACGCCTATTTTGACATCGAATTCTCGAAATGTTCTTAAGCATTTAACATTAAATCATTTCTCTAAATACAGAAAATTTGAAATTCTTCAGTTCTATAGTGGAGGAAATTAATAGTATTAACGCTTGGAGTTTTAAAATTTGTACCAACATTTTATTCCTTTTCTTACAAAACAATTCCTCTTGTATTCGATAAAATTCTGCTTTGGCCCTAACATCAAGTATCAACTATAAAATTTTCAGGCACAACAGCCAAATTCACTTTTCGATTAAGTATTCAAACTTACTTTGACAGTAAATTTCTCTATTTGAAAAATTTAATTTATATAACTCAATCCACGATTTTCCATATCACAATTCAGAAGCAAAAGTTTGAATAACAGCATATAATCAGCAAAACTAGATCACGTTTGGATATTAGGTGGAAACTACAGGAATTGGAAAAAAGCTCGAGAAAATTTTCAGTATTAATTAGAAATATACCGAAATGAAACTATAACGGGATTTAAATGTTAGCCCTTTATGAAGAATCAATATTTAGAGGGTATTTGATCGCTAAATAAGAAAAAAATAGCGAAAAGTATTGGAATAAAACTGAATATTTTGTGCGATTTTGGAAAATTCACTTTAATGATTTTAATAATAATTATTATATCAGAAAAATATTTAATTTTCGTTTTTAACTTCAGGGAATTGTAATTATTGTAAGTTACTCTTGCTTTGCGGTTCATTCATTTCTGAAAGAATTCGATTGCTCCGTATTCAAATTGCTTTTCGTGTTCTTTTAAAATTATCTTGATTGGAATTAAATTTGCTCGATTTGTAAACTCTTGGAAGGCAACAAAATCTGAACCTCCAGTATTTTGAAAGAATAGGGAAGAAACATTTATAATTTCTTAATATTCGATGCATGTAATCTCTAAGCGTGTGAGATGCTACAATTATGTAGACATACCTGGTCAGACCAATGCGATAGAGTGGGAAATCCAAAAGAAAATATCTTCCTCTTCCATCTAAAAATGGCTCGGTTCAGTGTGATGCAATTCAGATGGGGATCTTTTCGGAAACCAGCTTGGATCCAGTACTGTATTTTCAAAAAGAAATCGAAAGGACGACACTTGGCAGCGACAATAACTTGGATATATGCAATCCATCACATGAGGAGAGTTGGGTATAAAGATGAAGGTGTCTCTTCTACTTCACACCAAGTTATTTTTTTGTGTGGAATGATGAGCTGTAAGAGAAAATGTAATTTATAATATTTACTCAAATTATAAACTTCAGAAAAAATTATTTTTCTTCCATTTTTTTGAATTGGGACATTTTATATTGTTTCATATCGATATTTTTTTTCGCTTCACAATTACTTCGCATTACGGATAAAATTCGGAATTATACTTGATAAGGCGGAATTTCACTGTGTCTCTTATCTAGGCCACCAAACCACTGTTTACAATAGTAAAAATTCATCCTTGAGTTGCTTTATTTAGCTTTACAATAACATAGGAAATGTTAGAACAGAATGAATAATTTCTCATTGCACAAGGGCTAGAGCTGACCAAGCTGCGCCAAATGAGGATGCAATGTCTATGTTAAAAACGCAATAGAATAATATTAAAATATATGAACATCTCACTGCATGGCAGAAAACATGATCTTGCCCTAACAAAGATGTTACAGTCCTATGCGTTTAATAACATTTTGCGTAAGATAAAGGAAATACAACTTTCATTGGCATTACTACAAATATTTTCGCACACGTACATTTAAAACATTTCTCCTTAGCACTTTGAAAGCGTTACTAGTTTTACAGGGTTTTCTTGTGGTTTACAAAAGTAAGCTTTTTTATGCGATAAATGTTACTTTGAAATATTATTTACAACAAGTCAGCTGTGGTATATAATCATATAATTTTATTTCACAAAAGTTATCGGTTACGTCCACGGCTTTGAACGTGTTTACAAAATGTTATTATAATGAAATTGAGATTTCTTTTCAATTCCAAGCTATTCTTCAATTCTAAGTTTTTAAGAAAACTGCGACACGAAATTAGAGCTTTGCGACGGTTTTGCATAACGTGCCATCGAAAAAATAAATTAACTATAGAAAAACATGGAAAAAAGCATGGGTTTATATTTTAAACATAAACAATACTTTTTGATATGTTTTATACAGCATTACTTTGTTTCCACACATTTGTATTAACGATGATAAATGGGAAAATTTTATAAATATTGATATTCTTTCAAACCTTGTATTTCAAGACACCTCTGCGCGCCAGTCATAGCAACACATCCAAGTTGTATCTGTCACCTCTAATCCCTATGTCATACAACGTATTAATAATTTTGGGCTATTAGAGGCACGGACTGTCAAAATTTACATCCTACATTATGCTGCTCTTTTAAGAAATTTTCCAACAATGCCAGCAAGTTTTCCATAAATTGCGAGGTGTGATGACGCTCTTTACGCATTGAATGTAATGCTCTTCATGCTGACATTTGGACCCGAAACTATTAAATTTGGATAATAACTTACTGAGGAATGGCATTCATAAATAAATTAATTTCCCCCCGTAATTTTAGATTTTTAATTAAAATTTAAATTCATTCCCAAATTTATTTCTACTAATGAAAAAAAAAAGTTTCTTCAGCCCTTTTGGAACATATGACAAACCTATTTTTATATGAAATCAAAAAATCTTTTCAGTGATACTAAATTTTTTCCGTGAGTTTCATTTTTTCAAATTTAGTTTTAAAAAATAATAATAACGCTTATATTCTGTAATATTAATTCTGCTTACTAATAATTTTCATCTTTATTTGTAGTATAAATAGATAATTGTCACCTAAATTATTTTGAATTAAGAGAAATTTTGCCTTGCTAATTTTATATCAAGTTGATATTAGGCTGCCACAAGCAAATTCATTTGGATGCTAGTGAATATCAAATCCCTGATACAAGAATTTATCATTATTGCTAATTTTATGATGCGAAAGACATACAACCGTTTTTATTTTGATATTAAACACAGGTGAATTCGAAATTCAAAAGATTTGGAATGCGCTTTATCTAAATTCAGGAGGATTTTACAGTGCTCTTTTTTACACTTATATTGAACGAGAGGGAATAATGTGCCAAAGCAAAGTGATTTTGAATAGAAGTAAAACTACCACTATCTGCGACACTAGATTTTTTTAACTTTGAAAAAATACGAATTACTCTCTAAAAAGTTAAATAACCAAGAAAAACTACTAAGACAATGGTGAAATGATGAACTGAATTATACTCTTTTTTTATATCTAAATCATATTCTAAGTCATGAAAATAAATTATTTCTTTAATAGAAAGTAGCCATTGGAAGGATTCGTGAATTGACAGTTCTATACAAAACTAGTTTGAATGATTTTTTTTTTATTATTTACTTCCTATTCAGATTTCTTCCGTTTCATGAAAACTAAGAATTCTGTCAAGTTTTGCCCTTTTCCAAATGTGTTGTTTGTAGAAAGATAGTTCTAACATTTTCTATTATATTTAGAATTTGTACACTTATTTATAAGGTGAATCTCGAGCATTCTCCGCTTTCGATAGCATTTTGAATTAAATATTCCTTAGATTAAATGAAACACCTGATTTTCCCATAGTAGAATAGTATTATCGAATTTTCAGTTCAATTTCCCAGTTCTAGAAACTAATTCAACAAAAATTTAAATTATATATTATTCTTCATAGCAATTAAATTCCATAAAGCTAATGAACAACTTTCACATTTTAAATTGATTCATTTCAATTTAGTAAGTGACACTAATCATGGTTTACTCAATAAATATATAAAATGCTACACATTTAAAATCCCGGTTATAAGTAGTAACAACAATAAACCTGTTCGGAAAAAACAAATTTATTGAGAATAATTATTTCAGGCAAAAAATGTTCGAAACTTCAATAAATAAAATACTCGCATTTCTTTATTGCATTCATGTGAGCTCGGGGGAAAAAAACAGCTTACCCATTATCATTTAGTCCAGCATCAATAGTGAACAGGTTTTGAAAATGGTACCTGCTGGTACTGAAGACTTCGGGAAATTTAAAATATTCAGCAGTACAGTGGACATTAATAAATTGTATTTTCTCTTGAATTCGAATATATACATACATTTTATATAATCAACAAAATCAGTCTTCAACCTTATACAAGTAACAACAAAATGAAAACTGGGAAATCTTCTGAATGTTTATCGGTTTCTGAGAGTCTTGAAATTTCTCATAAATGCTTCTCTTCTTCCAAAGATAAATACAAGGTGACTACTCAACAAGCCGATATTAAAAAAGGGCTACGAAAATCATTATCCAAATTTGAACCCGAAAGAGGCAAACGCAGTGGATATAAATATTAAATAGGTAACAATAATTTCGATACATTTAAAAGAAATCTTGCGGATTTTGTAGAAAATGAAGGCAAAGAGAAACAAAGGTGGCATGTAAAATGGTTAGCAATCATAGGTGATATTTATATGTGTTATAAGTGGATTTTCACATAAGGGACATCAAAAAGGGATGGCTCAGTAGAATAGGCGTCAATGAAGATACACCATGATACTGTTTGACTCCCAATCCTAACAAATATTTTCGGACATGCTCCGGAAAAACTTATTTAAATACTTCAAAGAGTTGGTTATGTAGTCTTCGTCCTAGTTCGGTTTTGTTATTCGTTTTTTTTTTCCAAACTTCCCGAATGGACACACAGATATGAATCCAATTATAAAGATGAAAGGATTATAAATTGAATATTCATTATAAAAATGGCTTAAAACTAGGTAAGAGGGTCAAATTCTGAACCCCTAAACAAACATTTTGTATCAAATCATACAAAAGAGATTCAATTAATACTAAAATACACAATATTTCCAACAAAAAAGTAGGGAGCTGAAGGTCGCCACTATTTGATCGAAAATATGAGAAATGTCAGAATTTAGAACTGACGAGACGATATTTTAACTTTTCTGTTCCTTAATTTAACTATATGAAGTACTATTTTAAAGATACGAAGGTGGAAATGATGATCGGAAATATTGTTTAAGAAAATTATGAAATGAAATATAGTTATCAAGAAATCTTAATTTATATTTTCTCACAAAAAGACAGAGCAACTACATTACGGTTATAGTTGATTTACATCCATACACAGAAGACTTCATGATATATGAAATAGAGGTCTATTTATTAGCCATGAAAAAAAATGGTGTTTAATATCTTAAGCCTGGAATTGGCACAGTAATGTTAGAATATAAATTTTGAACACAAAAATGTTTCCAAAACTTTTGTCTAGATAAATAATAGGCATACAGTAATAGTTAAAAATTATTATATAATATATATCCAATGTGAAAAATGCCTAAATGTTTTGTGATTCTGAAAGATGAGAAAAGATTTGAATCATTACAAATCTTATTGGTGTAAGTACTTACTCCGTATATGAGGGAAAATGTTAGATAAATCAAAAATTAGAAATTTAAAATTTGCATTGAAATAGTCATTTAACATTACAGAATATATGGAGAAATGAAAAGAAACAATAGGATATATTTTTATCAGAATAAAAAAAACTAACATAAATGCACGTGGGAAGAAATATATTTGAGTGTTATGTAATAAGTGATGCATTTAGAGAAATTTTTCTATTTGCTATATTTCCTATTTTCTGGATCTTGGAAGGGAATTTATTGCTTAAAGAAATGTAACTTTTACATAAATGCATATATTTTAAAATTTTAGAGCATATATATTATATATAATGTATAATGAACTGAAAAAAAAATGTTCCCTTTTTCGCTATAAAAACCTCTTTCAAGCTTATTCATTTTTCTCACAATATATGTGGTTATTTTTAAATTTCAAAGCATAATATTGCATGAATTATGATATTCGAAACATTTAAATGCCATGAAAGAACTTAATAGTTATGTTTTGGTTTTTTTATTTTCGAGAAAATTTGAGAAGTAAAATTTTTTTTTAATGAAGACCTTCATATTCTTTTAAATAAAAAAAATAATTCAGTTTAAATTAATTTCTTATTTTTCAGTATGATTTGAAAATATTTTATTATAAATGTCCTTAAAATGTTCGTTAAACCGTCGTAGGTTCTCATAACAGATGCATTCGTGCATAAAACATAGTACAAAGTTTCGCTTGAAAAATATTTCTTTCTAGGATTGTAAATGAAATTTCCTGGTTTATTTAAATACTTGTAAATAACCTTACTGATATCAGAATGTACCGATTATTACGATTAATGAAGATAACTTATTTTTAAGAATCAAACTGGTTACTGTTAAAATGTTAACTGGAGAAGAAAGAAGACACGAAACAAAATTACACGAAAACACCTTTTACTTTTTTCTCGAAGGCGCAGGTATGAAAAGGGGTCTGACCATGCAACATATCTCTTTTAGATACACCATGTAGGAGGCTTTCAATTTCTAGGAAATTATTGTTTAGGTTTCTTTCCTGCTTCAAGACATTTTTTGAAGTTTCCAAATAAAAGGATTCTAGAATGTCAAATCTTTCAGATCTTTATAATAATTCAGGACCCTTCTTGCATGTCTTTAATGTCATTCTAAGAGATATTTTCCCCGTATTAAGCACAATTAATGTGTTTTGATGACTTGGGTAGGGAATCGAAAAAGCAGGGATGATACCAAGTTCTGAGGGTTTTTCCCCCTGAAAAATAGAATCTATATGTTGCCTAACCAATTAATATAAACAAAATAAAAAGTACATTTTTAGTTATAATTTGATTTGACTAACAAATAATAAGTAATCTTCAATTTAGTATGATAATTATCATAATTTGAACAACTTACCGAAATTACTTCTGTACCGTTCTTTCCTGGGAGTCTAGACATCCTCTGTGTGTAGAATTTGTAGCTGGAACTGCAAGGGTCATTCTTTCCACAGTTGGGAGCATTGTTGTGCTGTTGTTCAAATCAACGGCATCGGATGTATTCTTTGTTCAGTGCACTGCTGTAGTATCAAATGCAGATGAGTTGACCTCGCTGTCGATTTATATGACATTCTGTTTCACCCCAGTAGTAATTGTAAATAAAGTGATGCAAACGGATGTTATCTCACTAGTTCTTGCTAGTATGTATGACTCCAAAGTTCTGGCTGGTGGTCATTAATGTCAGAGCATATCAATATATGAAAAAAATTAATCCGTTTAGATCAACATAGATATGAAACCATCTGCCAAGAATACCTCAAAATGCAGGAATATATACAATTTAGTTTTGTTCCTTCAATCTATATCGGTAATTCAAAACCTTGAAAAGAATGTTCTTGTCAATGAAATCGCAGGCAATGAATCAGGGTTTTAATAAGAAAAAAATCTTTTGAAGCTCGTATTTTAATTTTTCCTTTTAAAAAGTAAATGGAACACGAAATTTATTAATTTTATTTTAAACACAATTGATTATAAATGATATAATGATATGGTTTAATTTCCAACAATTAGAATGCTTTTCGAAAAGGATCCATATCACATATAGTCCTATTTCATTTAAAAACCATTCCATTTTATTCTCATCAGGTTTCATTTCAAATTTTTTACAATATCTTATTTAGATGCTTGAAGAAAAAAAAGAATTTTGTGGCCTTATGATAAAACAAATTAACTTACAATAAATGAAGGGTCGAAAAAAAAGAATATTGACTTTCCAAATAATAGTAATGAATTTGTGGTCAATACAGAAAGAAAATTTCTTCAAACCATACAGAGACAAAGCAACAAACCTGAAAGAAATTGTTTTGCCCCATCATATATGTTGGAATATATCTTAATAGGTTCTTGATCAGCTGTATTTCATTAGCGACGATGACATGCAGATGACCGTCACAAACCGACTATTCTTAGGTGGGACATTACTTCGAAACCCATGTATAGAAATTAATCTTATGATATGACACGTTTTTCAATTCCTATAGCTCTTATGTTGGGAAGTACCCAAAAGAATTATTTTGATAAATGCTTCCAGATGATTATCTTTCGCATCGTTTTTGTAGCCTCCAGAAATTTGCCTTATAGAAGGAACAATTGAAATGGTTCCCAAATGGCATTTTTTATTAATAAAATTCGAGAACTTACTCTGCCCTTGGGTACTTCATGTTACCTTAAGGCAATATTGACTCGCATCCAGAATAACCGACATCGAAAGATGGCTTGTAAATGGAATTGAGAAAGTAATACTGGTGCTTGATGGCGTGCCTTTATTGAGCAAAATGGTTCCGATGAAGTGTCAGTTACCCAACCTATGAATAACTAGAGAAATAAAATGAATACATTTTTTTAGTTCTAATTTCCCTTTGAGAAATCAAATGAATATATTCATTTCGATATGACAATTAGCATAAATAGCATAACTTACCGTTATTACTTCTGAACCAAATTGAAAAAAAAATATTTTCTGGCCATCCGGATAACTGCTATCTTTACTATTTGTCAACAACTGAAAGGCAGTCACTCTACTGATGGGGAACGACATTGTACCGTTGTTTCAGAAAACAAATGTCTACGTTGAACTGCTCTAATAAATGCAATAATTTGCTCCGTTGATGATTTCGGTGACCTTGCATTTAATTTAAATGAGTGAAAAAGCTAATAAATCCAAGAAGAACTCTTGCGTTAGTGAAACAATTTAAATTTGAGACCTGTAACGTTCCTGTTATTTATACACAAAGATATGCCATTCTTCAGTAGAAAATAGCAGAAGAAAACAGTTGTAGAAAATAGCACAGGAAAACAATCGTCACGACTCCTTCCTCTGTCGTATTAGTCTGTACCACGCAAAATCCATATAATTGTGGCACTCGCGTCGTTTAGATGTCACATGCATGGAAAATTCAGAGATTATTAATGTTTAATCCGCTTTCACGCTAGGCATCAAATGCGTAGATTTTATTTCATCTTATAAACTTTCAAATGGGTTAAAAATACTTCAAGGAACAACTGTTAGGGATTACCGTTTTTAGATACATGTGGTATTCTGGCGCAAGATCCTTTTGTAAGATAAACTGCTCCGAGATGTGTGGTTCAGCACATAATTGTTATTCTGTTCAGAAAATGAAGAATTCCATTTTTAAAATTTTCGAAGGTAAAGAACGACATACATAACACAATATCGTGCTTTTTCTGTTGAAATAAGCAAATAGAACGAGAATCTTTGTCTTGAAGCAGTATTTCATACTTTTTTTGAAGCTTTATGAAAAGAGCAATTTACTTATATTTCTTATTATAGAGAAGTGCTATGAGATTTGTCTAAATAAATTCATAATAGCTTCAATTTGAGACATCGCCCCCCCCCTTTTTTTTTTAACTCGAATGCCTTATAAATCAATGCAATTACCTAAGTTTTTCCTGTCCCTTTTCTAGCCAATTACTGCCTTTCACTGGATTCAAAAGGTAAATAAAATCCCTCCTTATTCGATATATGAAGTTATTCAAACTTCCTTTTAAATGTGATATGGAACAAACTAAATTATTTCTAAATTCTGGAAGTAGAGAGTTGGAAATAGGCTTAGCTACGTTATTCAGTTGAAATTGCATGCCTTCCACCAAGAAAATATATCATTACTTCAGAACTGACCGATATGCAAGATCGAATCAAGAACAGGTTCTTTCCGAATTATTCCGATTTGTTGCATCAACTAGAGGAGTAGTTAATATATAGAATATTGAAAAAAGACCGAGGCACACAAGATTGCTTTTCCTATCATAAGATATGGATTTTAATTCCGAGACCGAGAAAGAAAACCGAAATGCTTCATAATTGAATATTATGGAAATGGAACCATAGCAGTTCTAAATGACGAGACCTGCTCACCGAAATTTTAAAGATTGTTGAAAGACAACTTTTAATTAAAGTTGTAGAAATTTTTAAATTAATCTAGGTTTAATTCCAGATAAACGTTTACTAGTATAAATGTCCTCCTATGTGAGAATAAGTGATTATTCGAAGAAATTACTGTCATTCTAAAAAAGGGTTCATTAAAAATATTTTAATTAAATTTAATTACAAAACATGGTATATTTTATCATACTCCGTTACGGATAAGCTTTCGATTTCAAGGACACCTGTCAGTCAATTCTTGATTTAAATAAAATATGAATTTGAATCGATTCTTCTCTTCAAAAAATGTACATAAAATGCTATGCATCGTCATTTCACAACATCAATAGCTTACTTCAGTTATTGCCTACAGTCATAATTAAAATTGTTGACTTGAGCTGAGAGTTCTCCTTAAGAGAGCGATTCTGAAATAATGCAACGAAACAAATTATATTAATTCAGTAGATTTATCCATTAGTTATTGTTCAGACTTTCTTCTGATTTTAGAATATTCTAACGCATTCTGGTAACTCGGTACAATTATTCAGCCGTGAATCCATCAGGAAACAAATCCATAATTGCTGGTTCGGTGGAATTCAAATACAATTTTTAAAAAAAATAATCAAATCCCGATATGAATGTTTAATTCAATTCATTTCCGAATTGCCTAAGCATTTGCTACGAATTTTTTTTCCATTATTTTTCTATGTTCCTTTCAAACTCTTCGGTTGTTAAAACCCTACTTTCTTTCGAAACATTGTCCACGATGTGAAGCTGAACTACTCTGAATGGCAAGAAGTAGCTTATTCTTGGATAGTACGCAATTGTAGCACTGTTTATTCATTTAACATTTTCTAAATCCTAATACACATGCACAATAATACATTTCATAAATGCCATTCTTCATACACACATTACCCACGCCATCTGCACCACCCTCGTAATCACAATTCACAGACACACATATTACCCGCGCCATTTGCACCACCCTTGTAATCACAATTCACTGACACACATATTACCCGCGCCATCTGAACCAACCTAGTAATCACAATTCACAGACACACATATTACCCGCGCCATTTGCACCACCCTTGTAATCACAATTCACAGACACACATATTACCCGCGCCATTTGCACCACCCTTGTAATCACAATTCACAAACACATTACCCGCGCCATCTGAGCCAACCTCGTAATCACAATTCACAAACACATTACCCGTGCCATCTGAACCAACCTCGTAATCACAATTCACAAACACATTACCCGTGCCATCTGAACCAACCTCGTAATCACAATTCACAAACACATTACCCGTGCCATCTGAACCAACCTCGTAATCACAATTCATACATACATTACCCTCGCCATTAGCACAACATTCGAAATCATAACTGCCCACTTCACCGCCGTCATCACTAATATGAAGCCATAATTCGTTCATTACCCACGCTCTCCGAGATCTCAATTCATTACACACACCGACGACGCCGTCAACATTCTTCCTAACGAGAACGCAATTCATTCATTACCCACACCACCGCCCTCAACATCTACCCCCACGAGACCACAATTCATTCATTACCCATGCCGCCGCCATCAACATCCACCCCCACGAGACCACAATTCATTCATTCATTACCCACGCTGCCGCCATCAACATCCACCCCTACGAGACCACAATTCATTCATTCATTACCCACGCTGCCGCCATCAACATCCACCCCTACGAGACCACAATTCATTCATTCATTACCCACGCTGCCGCCATCAACATCCACCCCTACGAGACCACAATTCATTCATTACCCAAACCACCAAAACCCCTAATCCGAAACAAACATTCATAAACTCGATGCCCAGGGCATCAGCACCACTAATCCGAAATGCCCATTCATACACTCATTGCCCATACCACCGTCACCACTAATCCGAACACACCATTCGTAATTGCCCACTTCACCGCCGTCATCACTAATATGAAGCCATAATTCGTTCATTACTCACGCCCCTTGAGATCATTACACACACCGACGCTGCCGTCAACATTCATCCTCACGAGAACACAATTTATTCATTACCCACGCCGCGCCCCTCAACATCCACCCCCACGAGACCACAGTTCATTCATTACCCACCCCACCGAAATAACCAATCCGAAATCCCCATTCATACACTCATTACCCACACCACCGCCACCACTAATCCGAACCCACCATTTCCACATTCATTCATTACCCACACCACCACTAATCCGAACCCACCTTTCCTACATTCCACCACCACAACTAATACGAAACCACCATTCATACATTCATTACCCACACCACCATAACTAATACGAAACCACCATTCATACATTCATTACCCACACCACCATAACTAATACGAAACCACCATTCATACATTCATTACCCACACCACCATAACTAATACGAAACCACCATTCATACATTCATTACCCACACCACCACCACTAATCCGAAACCACCATTCATACACTCATTACCCACACCACCACCACTAATCCGAAACCACTATTCATACACTCATTACCCACACCACCACCACTAATCCGAAACCACTATTCATACACTCATTACCCACACCACCACCACTAATCCGAAACCACTATTCATACACTCATTACCCACACCACCACCACTAATACGAAACCACCATTCATACATTCATTACCCACACCACCACCACTAATCCGAAACCACCATTCATACACTCATTACCCACACCACCACCACTAATCCGAAACCACTATTCATACACTCATTACCCACACCACCACCACTAATCCGAAACCACTATTCATACACTCATTACCCACACCACCACCACTAATCCGAAACCACCATTCATACATTCATTACCCACGCCGCCACTACCACTAATCCAAAACCACCATTCATATACGCATTACCCACGTCGCCACCAACACCACCATCGAAAATCACAATTCACACAAACATGACCCATGCCGCTGCAAAAACCATACTCGAAACAATCCACTCACACAACTACGCCGTCACTACCACTACTCAGAAGCTAGAACTCGCACATTATCCAAGCCAACATATACACCTCCAGTCCATGATTCTCCCAAAGTATCACGCGCTCTACTAACCCCAGCCCGCAAGTCTCATACTCGTACGCACATTATTACTCATTCCGTTAACTCCATAAACTCCTAATTCCCAACTTTATATAAATATCTGATAATTAGACGATTTGATCTTTACTATTCCATAGCCCATGCAAAATAACGTACCTCCCTTATAGATCACCCATTGACCATTTCTGCTATGCTTTCACCGCATAATGCGCCACTGCACAGATTAGGCTTCGCACAATTCCCAAATAAAGTACATTAATTTTCTTCCGTACATTATATCTATACGTAACATGACAAGAGAAAAATTTACATCATTGGACAATTTTCTCATTCGCATTATGCATTTCAAACTGAGGATAAAATGCATGTCAGTACACCCATTGGGTTAAGAAGACCAAATATTTTGCATTGAATGAAACACAAAAACGGAATTTAAAAAAAAATATTGAAGCCGGTGATTTTTATGCTGGTTTTGATGAGCGATACACTGAGTTAATGCAGGGAAATAGTACGTAAAACCATATATGCGATTTGTTTGAAGGCATTAATATTCGAAGTTCTACAAGAATATCCCCTATATTCTTTAACTGCTTTCTTTGATAATTCATGGATTTTAATATTAGATTTCTTTCAAAGTACAATATAAGATTGTCGAAATATGATTTGTAGTAATTCCCGAACGCTGGACATTTTGATTAACTGCAGTAAAAATACATTATGAATAAATCAAATTTCAGCTGAGGCGCTGTTTGTATAGTAGAAATATTTTCTTTGGCGTTTCTAAAAGTTACTGTTTCCAAAAAGCGATCTCAAAACGTTTCAAATATTGTAGCACTCGCATGGATACAAGACAAGATGCATTCCTCAAAATAGCAGCTAATAACCTTTTAAATTTTAACATTAATTTAAAAAAGTTAGTTTCAAGAAGAAAACGATTAAAACACACCTCCGCTGAAATATTATACGAACTAATTTTATGTAATAACATGTACGAGAATTCAGGATGTGAGTGAATAAAGAGAAACGCTAAGAAATGAAAATGAATAGTAGTAATTAAATAGAGCTACGTAAAGTGTTCAAAAATTCAAAACTAAATTGAGAATTCGACTTTTTCCATTAATACAAGCCTAGACGAATGATTTCAAAATAGGGAAACCTATTACTGATAACAAGGAAATTATTTTTTATTTGAAACAGGAGTGTGCCATTAATGAAAATTTAAAAATAGAACTAGAACTAGTTTAAAGAGGAAGAAAATGTGTCAAGTAACGACCGTCAATTTCAAGACGCACTATGAATTCCACATACAAATTAGAGAGAGACATTTCGATCATGCTCTAGTTACAAAATAATTCCATTTAATATCCTGCGAAATGCAAATGAAATTAGTTAGAACTTCAATAATTTTGAAATAAAAGAAATGGAAAATCGACTTCATTCATAAGGAGTTAATCATTTCTAAAAAAAATCGACAATACGTTTTCCAAAGTTAAAAAAAAAATCTTTTCCAATCTTTTCAAAAAAAAATTTTTTGCATGTTTTAACCTCGATCTCTCCAAATGTTCTTAAGCACTTAATACTAAATCATATCTGTAAATATAAAAAAAAAATTGAAATTCTTCAGTTTTATGGTGCAGTAAATTAATAGCCTTAACACCTGTATTTTTAAAATCTGAACTGATATTTTATTCATCTTATTACAAAACAGTTCATCTTGCATTTGATAAAAATTCTTCATTGATTCTAAGTATCGACAATGAAAATAATTTTTTTAGACGTAACACTACTCAAATTCACATTTCGATTAAGTATTCAAACTTATTTTCACAATTAACTTCTTCAGTTGAAAAATTTAATTTTTACTGCTCAATCCGCGATTTCCCATATCACAATTCATAAGCAAAAGTTTGAATAACAGCATATAATCAGCAAAATTAGATCTCGTTATAATATGTTACCTGAAATATGTACAAGCGGTATTAAGAAGAAACTCCAGGAATTGCATACATGTCCGATAAAATTTTCGGTATTCATTAAAAATCTCTCTACATGAAACTATAGAGAGTTTTAAATGAACGCCCTTTTTGAAGAATCCATATTTAGAGGATACTTGATCTCCAAATAAAAAATAGTGAAAGTTATTGCAATAAAACTGAAATGAGGATTTTGTATCATTCTGGAAAATTCTCTTCAACGATTTTAATAATTATTTTATCAGAAAAATATTCAATTTTTGTTTTTAACTCCAAGATATTGTAATTCCTGCCAAGTTACTATAAGCTTTGGGGTTCATTCCTTTCCGAAAGTGAATTCGATTGCTTCGTATTAAAATTTGACTTTCCTGTTCCTATAAAATAATTTCTTTTGGGATTAAATATGTGCGATCTGTAAATTCTTGGAAGGCATCAACCGCTAATATTTAAAAGGAACATTTATTTCTAAGAAACATTTACAATTTCTGAATATTCGATGCATGCAATCTCTAAGCGGTTAGGAGGCCACAATTATATCGAAATACCTGGTTATTCTAATGTGACAGAGTGGGAAATCCAAAAGAAAATATCTTCCTCTTTCATTCGAAAACGGCATGGTCCGATGTGATGCGATTCAGTTGGTGATTCTTCTTAAAATCAACCTTGAATCTGTACTGCTTCAATCTATGTAATCCATCACATACGGAGTGTCGAGTATAAGGATGAAGGTATCGCTTCCGCATCATAGTTTCAATTACTTTTTTGTGGAATGATCGGCTGGAAGAGAAATTGTTATTAATATATATGGACAAATTATAAATAAAGAACATTAAGAATTATATATATTTTTTTAGAATTTTAATTTATTGCCATCTTTTGTATACATTCATTCGAAAAAAAAATTGTATATCGAATTATGCTCGTCAAAACGAGAATGGATTGTATCTCATTAATCTGTGAAACGAAACTGCTGTAAATGGGGGGGGGAGGGTTACAACAATAAAAATACTATCCTCCAGTCACTTTATTTAGCTTTACAATAGCATAGGAAACCTAAAAGAATGAATAATTTATGACCGAAGGACTAGAACTGATTAATTTGCACCAAATGATATAGTATCTACGTTAAAAACTTAACAGAATATTAAAATATATGAACTCAGGGTCTTGTCCTAACCCGTCACGATGTATAATAGCTCTATACTTTTAAAACGCTTCCCGTACGATGAAGAAAGTGTAATTAAATTAGCTTTCATTGACATGCCAAGAGACGAATATTCATGCAAATGCGTTGAAAATTTTTCCTTCCAAGAAGGTTGAAAGCAGTGATGGTTTTACGAATTTTTCCCGAGGCACCGCTATGTGTTTCTTTTTTATGCGATAAATGTGTTGATTTGTTGAAATATTATCTAGAATACATAAGTATAGAATCGTGTTTCGCTTTGGACGTGTTTACAAAATGTTTTGGTAATGATATTGAGATTTCCATTTCTTCAAATCTAAACATTTAAAGAAAGATACTATAGGAAACTGGAACTGAACAACTGTTCTGCAAAATGTACTACAAAAAACTCAAAGCAACATTGATGTTCAAAAGCAAAAAATTTTGAGCTATATTTTAAGTATAAACAAAACTTCTTTTATATGCTTTATACATTAATTTTTTGCACACCCTTGTAATAACGATAGTAATAAATTAATAAATATGGAAGTTTGTTCAAATTGCACATTTCTAGAAATTTTGGCTCCCCAGTGGCGTAATCACCAAGTCGAGCATCTATCAGCTGTATCCTCCACGGCATTCAACGTGGTAATTAGTTCCGAGTTATTACAAGCATGGAGTATCGGAAATTACATCTACGATATTCCAGTAAGAAATTTATCAATTAAGCTAGATAAATTTAAATTATATAAAATTAATAGTATGTTTTATACCAAGCGATTTCAAAAGTCTGGTGAAAAACTTCCACATTTAAAATTCATTAATTCATTCCTCTAGTAAATGACATTGACATTTATATAGTAATGGCTTGCTCAATAACTGTTTAAATTGTGCTATACATTCGACTTTTTAAGAGAATCTCGGCTAAAAACCTTAACATTCATAAAAATTTTATGAATTTAAAAATTTATTGTAACGGATGTATTAGTGAGAAAAGTCTCCTAATCTTCGATAGATAATGAAAAATAACTACTCATAATTCATTACTATATTTGTGTGAACACGAAAGAGCAAAGTAACTTACCCAATATTACTCAGTTCATTATCAATCGTGAGCAGTTTTTGAAAACGTAATATGTTATCTCTACTTGAACATAAACAGTGTGGGATATAGCGAAGAAGACTGTTATCCCCTGGCTGCTGAGAGGTTACAGTTAGATCATATTCGGGACTTGAATAAAAAGGATAAAATGTGTTTGTTTGAGACAGCTTCAGACAGAAGAAAGGCGAATGAGATGTCTGATTCTTCAATTTTAAGTTTTTTGCAAAGCGCAAGCGATATGGTATTAAGGATTTATAGAGAAATAAAATATTATTCAGACTTTTATGTAATTTATAAAAGAAATCTTCCAAATTATACACAGAGCAACAAAATGAAAGCCAATAAATCTTCTGAGTGTTATCAATTTATAAGAATCTAGAAATTTCTTTTAATTCTTTCCATTCCAAAGATTAATACGGGGTGGCTATTCAGCAAGTCGATATTTTAATATCGACTTTACAAAAATAGTTATTCAAATTCGAACCCGAAAGAAGCATACGTGGTAAATATAAATGTTATTAAATAATCAACAATAATTGCAATAAATTTTAAAAAGAAATTTGTCAGTTTTCATTGAAAATTAGGGAAAGGTGAAACAAAGGTGATTTGCTAATTTATCAGCAAGCATAGGTCATTATTTTATATACTATAAATGAATTTTTCCCGCAAAGAACATCAAAGTGACAGCCTTGTAGCATTGGAGTCAATGAAAGTATAACATGATATTTTTTGGCTCCAAATCCCTAATTCATCCTCTCTGAAATATTTTTGCACAATGTTTTAGATGCTCCAATTCTATGTATGTCTTCCTCTTAGCTTAGATTTTTTTCGTCTTCTTTTTCACGTATTCAAAATGGATATCTAGGTATGAAATCCGATTTTCAAGATCAAAGGATTGTAAGTTGAATATTTATTCTAAAGAAAAACAAAACGCAAAGCTTGGTAGATATGTTAAAAGGTAAATTAAAGACGTAAACTCTAAACCCCCTTTTCAAATGATCTCAAAGAATGAGGTGTGCCTGTCATTTTCCTTATATTGTGCAAAAAACATGAAGTTTTTCACATAATTTTAATAAAATTATTTGTCCAAAATTACATTTAGCATTTTTATAGATCTAATAGAGAATAAGTTGTTCACATATTTTCTAATAGATGAGAGATGCTCATCCATATGATACGAATTTATCAATTAGAAAATAATTTTGAATCTCACTTATCATCCTGAAAACTCTGGAATATATTATCAGGATTTTCATGCAATATCTATGTTACAATACAATATCCAATCAAGTAATTTATTATTTCTTCTACATTTTTTTCTTATCCATTTTGTAGAAACTATCATTATACATACAGACAAAACAGTTCAAAGTATAACACTTGCTGGGCTCAAAGAATTTTTGTCTGCATCTCTGAATCTCCAAAAGACGATTCTAGAGAAAATATCTTGGTTTGTACGAACGGTTGTACGACTCAGTACGATGTTATTGCCCATTTACAGTGTTCGTTTTTCTTTTATTACTTGGTTATATTAAGATTCGTGAAGAGATCAGCAATCACTACTGAATTGCTTGAATTTGAGTATTATTTTCCGTTTCATTTAATATAAATGATGTTGTTGTTGCTGTAACATTGTTATGAATATTGCCTTAAAACATCAGATCTGTTAAAGCGAGTCATGAATTCGTCATACATACAAGTTTCTGGCAATTGAAAAAGTTCTTTTGAATCATAAAAATTCTACTTGCATTTGGAGGGAATATACTTCTGGAAGCCGGAGGGACAAATATGGACACTGACACATTATTATTAATTGTTCTGATATATGCTAATTTTTCTTAACTTTAATCTGATATATAAATCCAAAGAATCTGTTCACTTCTTTAAGATTATAAGAAATTGCCCTTTAAAATATATATGTTTACTAATAGTATTGTTGGTACTTATTTTGAGCATTAGCAATCATTAGCTTTAAAGTACAATTCTGTAGTGAAATATATTCCATAAAATAGATCGTAAAATACATGCAAGTGTAAGAAATTTAATACATATAATACTAATAATAAAATCACTCTTCAATTATCGCTGAATACGCATAAATATTTCAGTGATTTAATTTTCTATAATTATGTCTAATTTCAATATAAATCATTAGATTCCTGAAGCTAAATTTTAAATTCTTTTTGTATTCACTTCTTAAAGAAACGTTTATTTCTAAAGCAGTTTTCCTTTTTTTAGAGTAATCCTTTATTATTTCAAGCCAAATCATGCTTTTACCTTGAGTTCAATCTCGCATGCCTAGCTGGTGTGTTGGGGAAGTTTGGAGAGGGATATGACAGTTCAGGCGTCATCCTCGTTATCTGATGACAGTTCAAAATTACGAATACAGTCCCAAAGTATCCCTAGTGTTGCTTTAAAACGGGGAATTAATATAAACAAACTAAACTCAATATTACATGCAAAATAAGACAGTAATTAACATTAATTGACAACTTAGAATTAATAATGGTTCTCCAACTAATATAAAAATTCTAGAATTTAAGTTGAAATTCTTATTAAATAAATTTATATTTTTTCTTGAATTTAATCGCTGAATTTCTCCTCTTTAAGTGTAGATGGATTATGGGTTTTATTTTTCACAAAATAAAAGTATCTACACAATTTCCGGTCATGATATAGTTGAAAGCATTACTATGGAGTAAGATGAAAAATTTATTATGTTTCTTTTAAATATATTGCAATTAAATGATGATTCGTTTCATGCAATATATTTCATTTCTGTTCGACTTCTTCCAATACTAAAATATGTAAAATGTCAAAAAATAATTAAAAATTTCGATTTTATTTTAATCTAAATTATAGCAACTATGAATAAAGAAGTCCCAGAACCTGAACAAATAATAGTTCGCTTGAAAATAGTCAAGTACCACGCAATAACGTCTTACAAACTGTTAATATTTATAAAAAGTCATTTTAGTTTTGAATTACAACATGCAAGATAAAAATACAAATGAAAACGCTTTATAAGACGGAAAAGTTTATTTAGACTTATTAAATTTTATCAGCAATTTATTTTCTCAATAAGAAAATGTAAATTAAAATTTTAATTATATTTTTTTATTGAAAATTATTGAGAAAAAGTAAACATTTTAAATAACTTATGATCAAAAAAAATTCTGTATGCCCTTTTTGAAATCTAAAAATATGTTTTCAATGATGTCACTTTTTATATATATCATATCAGTGACACAAAGAATTTCGAAAAGTGCTTTCTATCTCATCAAATATTTGTTGCAATAATTTCTTTCATTGTTGAAAGCTTAAAAAAGAAAGATTTGCTTTGCTATCTGTGCAGTATTTTTTTTTTTTTTTTTTGAGAAATAACGGAAAGTAAACTTTTATAAATAATTTGAAGATAGATGATCCGTTTATTTTTTTAACAGGCATTATAATGGGAATGAACTCGATGCCATTCGGAAATTTTGCACGCAATAGAAAAAGCTGATAGATATTCATCATATATTGAAGCAAAATCCATTTTTTTAATGAAATAACTACGATTTAATATCTATCAAAGAAGCTATTTAAAAATACTTTGCTGAAAGAAGCAACAAAGTTTCATCAGTTTGATGCTTCACTTCGTTGAACCTAAAACGTCATTTCGCATCTATTTGCACAAAATAGATTTAATTAATATTAAGCACAACTAAAATTTTCAGTGAACAGAGCGCCAAATGCGGCTACTATTTCAGTGAACACAAAGACAATCGTTAAAAGAAATAATAGAATATAAAACTGACAGGAAGATATTTTAACCTTTCTTGAACCTTAATTTAATTATATTAAATCCTGTTGTCATGCAACACGAGAGTTATTTTAGGATTGCATTTATAATTTTGGTCTTAGAATGAGGACGATGCCCCCGCCTGGAAATTTTGCTATAAATTATTCATTACGTGATTTTAATGCAATATAATTTCAACTTTTTACTATGAACAATTGTGTAAATACAAATGTTTAAAATCATTGAACTATTTTATTTCAAATCAGTTATTCATGAGCTAGATGCAGGTTTTCTATTTGTTTCGAATAATTCAACTATCTGAAATGGGTTCTTATAAATATTGATAGGTATCAATACAATTAATATCTAACACCCCCGACTTAGTGATTATTATAAATAAAAAAAAGAAGAAGAAATGTGTTGAAAATGCTTTCTGCTTCAAGTAAAAAAAAAAATTTATTGTTGAGAATTTGCAATTATTAAATTTAATTCAAAATTTCGATACACAAGAAAAATACTTACTCTTAAGTAGATACTAGACTTGATGGAAATGAATGTAGGCTCCAATTTGAAGACTTGAAAATTTTTGTTTGGACCTCATAATCATGAATACTGTTCAGCGGACGGGAACGGAATTCACGCATCCTTTTAGCCGAAATTGAATCCAAGCTGAAGACGCCTAACTCAGGAAGGACAGGCTTTATTAGGATCATCTACTGAACTGCACCTGTAATTCTACTACAGCGATGATGAAATGTTATCATTTTAAATGTTAATTATTATACATTAACTATCCATATACGATTCCAATTTCCCACGGGATATTTAGTGACATTTGATGTACATAATTTCTTCTTTTTACAAAATATCGAACAGATTATCGCTTTTTAAAAGGGCTATCTTTAAAGAACCGAATAACAAAATGTTTTTAAAAATATTTTGACTTAAAATGTATGGTCAGATTTCATTGTTTTGAATATTAGTTTCGGCTCTCTCAAAATCAATTTTTCTTCTCAGATTAGATTGAGCATCAGTAAATTTGAACCTTGTTAGAGTTGTTGGAGATGCATCTTTTACGGCAGCTTCTATGACTCACAAGCATAAGAATTATTTTTACTTTCAAATGTTTAATTTTAATCCGTCATCTTTCTATATTGCGAAATGGGGTATTTTTATCGCGAATCGTAGACTTTATTATCAGATACCAAGATCAAAAACATACAAGTGGAAATAGTTCTACTTTGAAGGAATATTTGAAGTAATTTTTATAGGTGGCAAATAAATTTTTACTTTGGTGATATTTTTGCTAGTTATTCTGATTCATCTAATTCTGAGGCAAACATTTTCTTATTCAATTACAGGTACATTTTTATTATTTTACCATCTGAAAACTGCAACTTTCACTTCCATTTGCTGATAAATACCGTCAAACTCTTTTTGAATCACGTGACATTCTAGTATATAAAAGCAATTTCTTCAGTTTTTAGTTTCTGGATTATAACCTTATCTTGTGATTTGCTTATAAGTAATTGATTATTAAAGCGTTCTAAATCTAGTATTAAAAGGTTTCTATTCGTATAATTATTTGGGATCTTTCAAAAAAAGTTTACCATTAAATGTAAGTAAATAAATTTCAAAATCTTTTAATATTATATGTATATATATAGATAATACGCTTATCAAAGTTGTTGAAATTGATAATATTGAGACTATAAAACATAAATGAATATGTTTGAGAATCGAATTAGCCAAATAAAAAAGAACTTCAAAGGTTATATCGCAGGCTTAAAATTTTTATAATGCATTTTTTATGTTACTATTTCCAAAATTCAGCTTTTTTCTTTATTCATTTGCAATAAGTTGAGTTTCTATTGAGAGTAAAATAAGAATGTTTTTATTTTTAAATTCTTGGCTAATGACTATTTTTAAATTTATAAATGCCCTGCCATTGTATTAGTCTGTGAAAGAGCTGTTATACAACAGAAAGAAATATTGCACGTTATTAAACAATGTCTGATCGTTCCATGCAATCAATCACTTAACAGTTTATCGTATTTATTGTTTATTTAGTATAAAACTTAATATATGGTGGATCATTAAGATTCAACGTAGATTGAATTTCAGACTGATTTTTTTTTATTTATAAGAATCTCAACTTTTTCAATTGGTAAATGTTTATTAGATTTGAATGCATAATGCATGTATATTCATTCTTTCAGCATATAACAATAGGTAATTTGATCTCCACCACTGGTTTGTATTTCAATTTTTTTATATGGCTTTTTTGTTTCAGAAAGTATTATTGTTATGTAAACAAAATTAAAGATATGTTTGCGATTATGTTTATATATTCAAATTTTCATTTTTATCAAGACTGTATTGTTTTAAATGTGGAAACCTTATTTTCCTTAATATTTGGAAATAGAATTTTGCATTTAAATTACGAATTTTATTCACAATTTTTAATAACTTAGCACATATTAAATGTCACATTCTGAGACTTGTGTATATCTGTTTTTCTCTTAGAATATCATTTAAACTGCTGGCGTAGTCCTTGTCTAAGGGTTCCCAGAAACATTTAAAAAAAATCTTCCTGTAATTTTTTTTACATTATAATCATGAAAATGCTGTAATGATTGGAAGAAAATTCTCTTTTCTCTTAATCGGTATTTAATCTATAGATTTCACTCTCGATATTTAATTACGATTCAGAATTTCTCGAGAAATAGGGAAAGAATTATTCTGTTAAAATAAAAATTTCTACTTGGAATAGAAAGTTCAAGGATATCCCTGTTTGTGATGATTCGAGATCGTTTAAAGTAGTTGAATTGTTTAAAATTTAATACGAAAGAACTTGGTCTGATCAGAAGCCAAATTTATTTTGAACATATCTGAACTTATTCGTAGAATCTCTATTTCAAGAGTTAATAATCGAGTTAAGGCGTAGCAAGCGTATTCAGCGCTTTAATTAAAATAATAAAATGTCTAAAGTATATTGACAAAAGATTCATACGTGCCTGTTAATATTGGATTCCGTACCGTACACTATGCAAGTCGAAAGGAGATGAAAAAATAAGCCTCCACAGAAATTGCATTTTTTCAAACAGCGAGGAAGCAACGTTGCACTTTACATAATTATTTGTAAGCGCATTCAATTTTACCCCAGTAGAGAGAAAATGTTGTAATGAACAAATATTTATTCGAAATTTCAACGAATATCTAATTTTTAAACCACTTTGAGATCGAAAAACTTCTTGACACAATGTGAAGACGATAACTAAAACGCTTTGAGCTAGATGTATGAAAGTGTGGTGTCCTTAGATCAATTTTGTAGATTCTTTATAAAAGTTAATACGAAATACATGGCAGAAAATTTGTTCGTCTCGCGAATGGAGTAGAATTGAATTCCATAATCACAACGCGTGAAGGGTTAGATGAAAATTATTACTGATATCTAAATTGAGGTTTTTTCAAATACTGTTCAACATTGATAGAAATGGCTTGTCTGTCGTTTCGTTTGCATGTAAACGCAATTGTGATCTTATGACTGCAATTGTATCTGCTTATCAAATTTTGGTTTAAATAGGTTCCAAAAATGATTCTCACGATATTTTCAGTAAAAATGCTTGATTCATGTCAAAGATCTATATTTTGTAATTGTTTGTCAATAGCAACCTTCATTGAGATTCCTTAAACTAAGTCCACAATATTACTTCCAAGAGCTGGATAAGATCTTATCCGTGGAAGTTTCTGCGCTGTTTTTGATGAAATGGATGCCAATCTGTTTAACAAAGGAATGATTTTGTGTTTATTTCTTGAAATCAGTTTCACTTAAGGTGTTGATATGAGAATACCCAATATTTTGCTGAATACTTTCAAGGTTATTATACTTTACAAATCTTGCATATAAACATCGAAGTATTTCAAGTTTTTATAAATTGAAATATATCGTTATAAATTTGATTTTCTTAAACAGAATGGAACATTTTAACCTATTTCTGTATTCACTTAATTTCTTTTAGATTTAGATTTGATAAAAAAAATGTTTTAATACATATTCGATTCATATTTTTTAACTTTGCAAAGATTTCGATTCTTTATTCAGAATTTTTCAGATTTCTGTAAAAATCAGGTAGATGAAGAATATTAAAAAGCACCTTTGAAGCATTGCCGTGACAACATATGCCAATTATTCTCAACTTGATAAGAATTGTCATATTGTTTATTTAAAAAGTAAAGCATAAATATCAAATGGTTACTACATTACCGGCGGCTGATCAACCCCATCAGGTGACAAATTTGAAAAATTATTTTTTGAAATATTCATTTAAATTGGATTATTATTTTCCCCAATTCTTAATTCAGTTGCAAAACTAAAATACAGAATGCTTATTTTTTGTTTGGGAAAAAAATATGAATGTAAGGTTTTGTGTTAAATCAAATAGTATAACTGTTGAAGTAGCAAGAACTTTTGTGTTAAGCTTGAACCAATTTCTCAAAAGGTCACAGCCATTTATGGTTTTTAAATGTTTATAATATTAAGTTGGCAAACATTGCATTTATCCAAGTCTTTATACATTTATTTTACACAATTGGCATCTTAATATCTTCTGAATTATTTAAAACTTCACATTAATTTCTTTTTGATTGCGATTCAAATCACTGAATGAAATGAGTTTCAAATAATTTGTTGTCCTTTAATAACGTTTGACAGTCTGCTTAAATATGGCTATTTGTTGCCTAATCTGCGTTTTCTTTTCTTGCACAGAGAAGTATTTAAAAGTTTGGAAAATTATTTGTTAAGGGAAGAAAAACTATGAAATTCCAATTTTATAAATTTGATCTGAAATGCCGATTTATTCAAGCCCATGTATCTAATCCATAAATCATTTATTCGTTTGTTCTGTTGCTATACTAAAGAACTGTTGTGTGATTTAGTGAGGTTTGTTTAGAAATCTATGGAATTCAAATAAATCGGTGAGAAATTTCTTCTCGGTTTTTGTCTTCGTCTCATAATTAAACTATCTCAAAGCTAAAAATTAGTTATTAATTTAGTCTTAATTTATCCAAAAATTACTTATCCTCTTTTTATCCTCAATTACCTAAAACAATCGATATATATTCAGTTTATGTGCATGTGCTTCATGATTTAAGCAATTTTAATGAAATCATTTTCATAATCTGTTCAAATCATTTTAACTCGATAAAAGATCAATATATTTTAAATGTATTGAAAATGCAATTTAAACCTTTTTTAAATTAGCTTCTGTTTTTTGTTTGATTGCATATATAACAGAATGAGTTCGATTTGGTATAAATTTGGCATCAAATATACTGCGGAAATAGTAACCGAATTTTTCTAATCGCACATTTCACATCTTAAGTATTATTAATTATAGAATCGGTACTTATAATGGCATGTACTGAGAAAAGGGTTCTTTAAAGGGATGAAAGAAACATCCTTGCGTCCGGCCTTTGGAACGAAATGATTTCTACTAGACGGCGTTTCTAATTCATGATTTTACAAAAGATTGATCCAATACATTGACTCTTTCTTTTTGGTCAGATCGATGCTGACCAAATGACTGGGAGTCATTTATATTTTCATAAATACAAACACACGCATGCACGTAAATGTAAAGAGGAATAAGTGCTCATTTCGATGCGATAGTTGTAATTTATTCCGTTACGTATCCGATTTTAGCAAGGATTTTATTCTTCCCAATTTCATTTGTGCAGCTTCGGCTATAAGTCCGCTTATTTTTTTTTTTTTTCGCGTAGGGGTGTATGTGAATTTAAAAAAAAAATGCAGGGGTATTTTCTCGATGTCAGTGAGAAAATATGAAATTATTTTCAGTAATCATACTGTCTACTCAGACCCGCCCAAAAGCACACTGAAAAATTTGAATGACTGGACCGCCGCGACAACCACCCTGTCGGGAATTGTCTTTGAGTTATAAAGGAAATCGCCTGTCACAGTACAACTCTGCCCGTAAGAAGTAAGGGCAGAGTTTTAGAAAAGGTTTGCAAATTTTGTGTCTACATTAGGAACAATCTTCCATATGCACACCCTTGGGAAGTAAAATAATATTCCAAAGAATTTAAAAAAAATAACATTATCTTTTAATTGACCTTGCCAATTTTATTAGTTCATTGCATAACTAATTTTACATAAAATATGAGAATGGTAATTTTCACTAGTAAAATTTCTATTTCGCTTGTTTATTAAGTGGATAGCATGCATAATATTCATATATAATTTGTTGAAACGCATCTCTTTATTTCTTTTATTCTAGATGAGTAAAAGACCAGGAGCATTAGCCTGAAGTTAAGATCTAGTTATATTTTCTAATACATAACAAACGAATTCTAATGGCCTATCTAAAAGGATGTATTCAAAACGTAACAATTTCGGAAGTTTAGGTTTTATTATTGAAAAATCAAGCTTCCCAATTGTATATTTTTACTATGCGAATTGGATCTTTTTTTTTTTCACGTGCAGTGAAATGGGAATCTGAATTTCTTTTTTGAAATGTTAATATTTATACCAAGCAAACAATGATCTTAGAATTTTTTTAATATTGCTCCTGTGATTTGCAAGTCTTTTGATAAAGGGTAGTTGGCATTATTAGTAATGGGATCTGCATGGATACCAAATAAATGGTTCTGGCGGTCATTTGGTGACTTAGCAACGGAAATAAGTTTCAGAAACTGCTGGAATTTCGCCGATATATCGACTGTGAATGAAGATACCTTCTACAGCACCTGTTGCCTTTTCACCGAATATGTAAAGAGAGGCACAAACGAGTAAGATAAGGGTCGCTGAATGCAATCTCGTTGGACTCAAACTTATTGCAGCATGTTTCGGCACTTAAAGATAGCATTTGACCAGTCTGCTTTCGTATAGAGGCTGAGATAATAATTCTGATGCTAATGACTCGGTTTGGGGGAAAATGTCAAATTCCAATCCGGTTGTAAGGATTGGGAATGCATTCTGGATTTGAAGGTCTTGTTTCAATTTAATAGTATTTGTTCCAAAATAATTAATAGCTTTATAAAGACAATATAAGCTAAACTAAGTATAACAGAATGATCAAATATGAAAAATAATTATGGTCTTAATGATCTGCTGATGAAAACAAGGCTTAATTCGCCTTTTTAATCTATTTCATAGGACTTCTTCATTGCTACTTTATATTTACTTACTGTTTGTAATTAAGTAAATATTTTAATCACCGAGAGAATCGTATTTGAATACTTCAAAGAATCTTTTCCTCGATTAACTTTGCGGTCCGAAAAATTATTTTGGCAAGTTAAATCAATTGCCCATCAGTTTGTATCAAACAAGCGAAATTTAACAAAGAATCCAAAAAATGGATCTAATTTGCATTTGATTCTTGCCTTAAGGATTAAATTTTATTAATATAGGAATATATCTTAGTATATTTTGTACCAACAATAAAATGGTTCTTCAATTTTAGCCTCGCATAATTAGCCTCATAACCAATTTTAGAAATGCATAGAAATATAGATCTGAAAATTGAAACTCGTAAACAAAGTAATAAATATGTAAATAGGACCCAGTATATTGAAATGTTATTTGCCAGAAAACATTCTTTTTGAATTTAAGAGCAGATAAAATTTTTCTACATAGTATTTTATAATATGAAATATCGTGTAAATTTTAGAAACTTAGAAGCCATTTTTTTATTTCAGTAAAACTTGCAATGAAAATGTACTACTGTTGAACTTTCTCACTTATTATGAATTGTGGGTGTGGTTTATCCTGAATGTCTTTTCTTTAGTGTAGTAATTTGTAGTTATGAGTTGGGAATTATACACAGCGTTTTTGATTTCAAACTAAAAACGAATACTATAAGAATTGAATATTTTTATTCGATTTATTGATGAAAAATAAATCTGAAATACATTTATAAGTAAACCCTCCCACAGTATATCAATAAATATCCATTGTTTACAATTCTAATTTCGGAGATTTACAACATGGAAAATGTTCCAGTTTCTTTAATTAAAAGAAGTGCTTTATAAACATTTCTTCTCAATTGGTTTTCATTATGATGTGAAGCTTCTTAAGCAGGGATATATATTTGCAAATGCTTTTTATTTTAACACTTCTATTTATTTTGAATACAAGATTAATGTTCTTTATTAACCCATTAAACGGCAAAACTCAAAATCGTTATTTGTTTTAGATGCAAACAATACAAATTATTATTTTGACCCCTTATAATAGTAATTTAATGTAAAAATAAGGAAATTGCACTTGGCTTTAAAAATATAGGGTGTTGCGTTGGCGCAACGTCAGCGGAAAAGTACGAATGTTGATCGTTTTCACCGAGCACTACGCCGCATTTTCTTCACGGTTTAAAAACTATAAATTTTTGAGCTTATTAAAAGGTGTAAAATAGTCAAAACACTTAAAAAATTTTAATTTATTAAAAAATAGCAAATGTAGTTGACAAGCTTATGTAAGAATAAACTGATATAAATTTAAAGTATGATATGCTTCACTATTGTGATGTAAAGCAACATCACAAACATTGCATCGATAAATAGTTTGGCTGTGGCGATACTTGCAACATATTCTTCTACAGTAGTCTACTACTTAACAATAAAATGTCCTTCGGATATTGGGTTTTGTAAGGCTGAATTTGATCGGACGTCCTCCAGCTGATCTTTTCTTATTTATCTCACTATCCAAGGGCGTCTGTAACAGATGAAGCACAACCTCTCGTCTAAAATCCAACAGTGACTTTTTACTTCCTTCTTCAGAAAATCCTTATTCTCCAAGCATTTGTTAGTGCAACATCGATGAAAATTGAAAATATCGGCCACCACCATCTTTTGCCACTGACCCTAATTCGGTAATTGGAAACAAAATTGTCACACAAATCTACACCACCTATTTTCTGATTATATTGCTCAATGCAGTGAGGTTGGACTACTAATATTTTCTTCTGATTTTTAGAGTATCGAGAAACATTTTTTAGTGGTTCAATTTTTCCAAACGTTGATCCTATTGTCACAACAGAGTTGTCGTTTCACCGAACAAGTACCTTTTTGTTTTCTTAATATTGGAAAAAAATGAAAATATCTTCACTAGTTTTATCTTCTATGATTTGTTTGATTCGATCAATTGAAGCTTTTTCTTTTTTTGATTCAGGTCTATCAATTGGTTTATTTCTTGTCCATCGTAATTCTTTTCCCGTTTTTTGTTTTTTAGCAGAACTTTTGGGAGGATCTAACTTCTTTACATGATCTTAAACTTCCCCTGCAGCATCTCTAGGTAAAACTTCATTATCGTTATTTAAAATATTTCCATTAACTTCATCACAAGCATCTGCTGTTTCTAGAGGTACGACAACAATATCGGTCTCATCTGCATCTTTGTCATCGGAATTTTGCTCGAAATTTTTTTCCAAAGCTTCTAACGTAAGATATCTTGTTCTATGCATTTTAAACCACAGAGGATAAAAAGTTGCTACCAATAATACGCACAGTACTGAAATGAAATCTTTCAAGAAGGATAACAGTTTACCACCTTCCCGCTCACGTTGCGCGAACGCAACACTTGTTTTTACTTTCCCCTCCTCCCCCCACAGAAACACCTGCTTTGTGCAATTTACTGACAAAGAGTGACCTTGGCTAATGTATTTCACAGCCAATTGATTTTAATTTCCAATTTTAATTTCCCAATTTCCCAATTTGATTTTTATTTTTATTTTTTCCAAGAAAAAATGAGTTTGGAAATTTGAACAAAAAAAAAAAATGCTTAAAGTAAAACATCGATTATTAGGTGTAAAATAATTTAAGTCAATTTTTTCACTGATTTGTTAGTAGTGCTATTCTTTAACATAAAACTAATTTATTCAGAAATTAGTTTAATCGTTATTTTTTATACTTGTTTATATTGACCGTTGCGTCAACGCAATACCAGCGGTTAATGGGTTAAAAGAATTTATTTTCATACATAATCCTATCCTATAAATTGATAACGTAACATATTCTGAAGCAAATATATAACCTTCTTTCTGTTAAGACATTAAATGCCTTTTGTACGCGAATAATAGGCGTTGCAATTAAAAGTGGATGAAATGGAAGTATAATAAAAACTAACGGAATGAATTTTCCTCCGAATATGTTTTCGTTCAAATGCGATGTTCGTGTATGATCGCAGCACATCTGCAATCAAAAGTAATTTAGCAAACAGGTTAACATGCTAAATGTCTGCTTCCCGCTTGGAAATCAGAATGAAATTACGCATTCGAGGAGTCTTAAAGAATGTATAATCCATATCAGGAGGCAGTAAAATATATTGTGCTTTGTTGTTCCAATCATTCGTTTTAGAAAGAATTCATGTCTGTTTTAAATTTTAAAACTCTACTATGCTCAAATCTACAGTATTTACTAGGTTCTTTTATTTATCCCAATCGGAAAAAAACAGTGCGTGTGTAAGTAGAAATGGCTTTATTAGTTTCTAAATTGCATTCTAATATGAAAGTGGGTAACCATTTATTTTATTGAATGTCGTTCTAATATTTTCAGATGAACAATAATATTTAGTTCTTATTTTTTCAGAAGGCGCTGGTGGAAAAATTCATTTTGCTGATGAGACTATCCATGGGCCCGTATGTTTTTATTCATTATAATACTTTAACATTTTCTGAATTTTTCACTTTAAAAATACATAGTTTTTCTATCGCTTAGTCGCTTTCTTCGTGACACTTGTAAATACATCATTGAGCAATATAGAAGAAATGATTTCGGGATTAACCGCGTAACTCTTTAGCCCGAGTGCCATCTATTTATCACATTTTGATAGCTGTAAGCAAAAAATAAACCATTCATAACCATTATAATTCAATATTACAATTACTTCGAATACATATCGATCAAGTAATCAGTTCATATACATATAGTTCAATACATAGTTCAATTTCCATTTGAATCAAAATAAGAAAATATTCCCAAAATAGGTTTATTTTCTTATTAGATAGTAAAGAAAATAAAACAATAAAAGGATTAATCATCTCTTAATGAGTCATTTCATGGAAATCTTGGAAAATGTGCCAATAAAATATTGTATATTTAGTGCTTAAATTTCGATTTTAGGATTTCAGTCCGTGTTTATATGTAAATGTGAATTTCAGCTGATCTCCGAAGTTTCACTTAGTATTTAAGAACGAATAACATCCAAATGTTACTTGTGTTATTGAATCTTCTGAATTTATCTTGGTAAATATATTCAATTCATTGAAATAAAGGAATGTGTCAACCCTAAATAATTTCAATCGGAAATGGTTGGAGGCCTTCTTGGATATTGGTGATATACACTTGTTCTATGAGAATACTAAAGACAATTGTTTAACTTGGCTTCTAATGTTTATAATAGTCTTCAGCATTTACTCTCGTGTTTCTAAACCTTCGTGATACAATCGGAGACTCATTTTTCTATAAAATCTTACTTATTTCTTGTCAAATCGTTGTTCGCTCTGCAGAACAGTCTTAAAAATTCAAAATTTAACCTATATTTTTTATAAAATTTCATTTTGAATCCATTTTAAATTCAAAAGAAATTTTCATTTTTAAATTGTCGTACTGTTATACCGGCTATTTTCATTTCATCTTACTTGGATTCATCTTCATTAATATTTTAAACCGAAAAATCTGGAATTAAATTCGGGAATTTTTCTAATTTGTATTTATATTTGCTCTATATATTTCTATAAAAATTTGCTTTTTAGTTAATGAATTTTAAAATTCCGTATCCTAAATTACAGAAGTCATCAGGTTTTACCTCGTTGCATTTAAGAATTATCTGTGAAAATTGTGCCTAGTTAAAATCGGCTTTTTAAGAAATTGAAAAAAAGTTCAATCTCTTTACGTATCATGCATCCTCCTTGATACAGTAGCATGCCATTATTAAAATTGGTCTATACAATGAAAACGCAGTGTTATAACTAGTTTCATTTAACTGATAGTACTGGCTTCAAACGGTGTTTCAATACAAACCAGTGGAAAATGTCACGCAATGTGTTGGTTCAAATAGAAAAACAAATCTAGAATTAGAAATTTTCCATCTGCTAATGTCAATTAAAGTAAATTTCGAACTTTATATTGTTGATTTTATAGAGTAACCGGTTACAAGGGCCCATTTTCGATCTTGAAGCTGTATGAATTTTTCCTGTTTTAGTATAGTATATTGAGGATATGTTGTTTCGTGTGGGTCTCCTTAGTCACGAAAGATTCTGCCACTCTGGGAGATATGACTATTACTTGGATATCTTTTTAATATATTTAAGTTCTCAAAGGAAAAAAAACTAGCCAGCGTTTAGAAAATTCTTTTGAAAGAATTAAAGGAATAATAATGATGTAATTTAATTATGATGTAATTGAGTATCCAATAAATTTTGGAAACAGCAAAGATTACTTGTTAATCCACCAACAACAATCTTTCCTATAATTTTTCGTAGTAGTATATGAAAAGGATTGGACTTTACAAAAACGATCCTCGGATCATTAATATATCGAAGTTAAGGAGTCCCGTAATCTTTTGAAGAAGCAAACTTAGAACGATAATCTATTGCATTCCATTGAGGCAAACTAAAAGATGATTAGAACATAGAAATAGGTTTTAAAGTAGAAACAATAACAAAGTAGGAATGAGCACAAAGTATTGCAAGAGATTGTCACTTCTCCCTCTCTCCGGAAAAAAACGTTGAGGGAAATGAGAGTTCATTTAAATATGAAGAGAAATATCTGTATATCAAATGCCAAATTAGTTCATATATCATTAAAATTTTATCTGAATTTCAGAAATTATATTATTTAAATTAAGCTTTGTAGCAATTCTTTAAAAAGATGTTTTTATTAGAAAATATTTGTACAATCATAGATTTAATTATCTGCTACACTTGACATTTAGCGATGAAGTTGTTTTTATTTACTACTAGCAGCTTTTGTCGACCCACCGGCAATATTAATGCTTCCTAAAATTTTCAATCGATTATTTTATGCAACTTGTTTTTTATTTATGAAGATTCTGCAACAAAATATTTTGAAGCTTCGGATTTTGATACTCCTATCATTCATTCATACTATCATGGAGACTTTTAACCGTTCTGTTCATTGCACTATATATCTCGTTTTCTGTGAGCTCCCGAAAAATTTCAACTTAAAAGTGTGAATGATTAAACTGCAATTAATATAAAAATATTTTTCTGAAAGTAAGCATTTATTTTTCTACGTACGAGTACTGAAAACAGTCTGATGTGCTTTACCGAATTTTTATATGCAATACCTCAAAGAATGATTCAATTTCTCAGATTCCTCATAAAAATTAAATTTCAATTTTAATTTCAAAAGGATTTAAATGACGTAAATTTGATTATTAAAGGATTTAAAATGTCAATTTTTTTGGTATATAAATATACTCCAAACATTATGAAATCTAAATTTCTTGCAGTCCTTTGGTCCTAAAGAATCACAATCTGAGAAATATTCTGGAAACTTTAACATTTAAATAAATGAATATATCCTCTTCTGCTATCTAATCTGATTGATTTATGAAGGTTTGAATAGAATAGTTTAGAACAATCAACATTTTCATAATCGTAGTACAATCAGTTTTGAGAAATTGAGCGGTAATTGGGGGCATCGTCTTTGAGAAGGTCGTTGAAGTGATCTATAACCGTCTTTTGATTGGAGTGCAACACTTTTTATTTAAAATAATGGCGTCCCAAGAATGTTTTGTTAAATTTGATACACAGAGCAGAAGATCTAGATAAAACCGAAACATCCGTGATTTATTAGGGAATTTATTGATTGAAGTTACATAAAATATACTTATTTACTTCATTTAGACCGTCTTAACGCATGTATTTCTATTAAATATTTACAAATTAGCCATTGGACACTGAATTGAAAGGATGTATATTTACCACGTTTACCTTAAATAAAGCAGATTTATTGAAATGTAAATATTGTAAAAGATCATAAAAAAAACAAACTTGCATTTACTTTTTAGAAAACCTCATTTCATATAGACGCGGGTTAAAAATTACTTTGTTTAATTGTAAAAGTAGTCAATTTACTTTTTGAAACTCGAATATAGTATCGGATAAGGGGTAGTGTAGGGATGGTATTTTGATCCCACATTCCGTGTTAAATAACTATTAATTGGAGTAGAAGATATAAAATGGTAAAATGTTCAGATTAATATCTGCAATAGTTTTTCAAAAATGTGACTTCATTGAAATATCAGAATTCTTAAAACAAAAATCGTTTTGCCGAAATTTTAATCGACGATTTTAACCTATATGGTACTTGATCTTCGAAAATTGAATTTTTAAAATCATAGTTTGAGACGACTGATTCTCTCAATGTTAAAGTCATTAGGATGGAAAATTTTGGATTAGAAACCGGGAGAAAGTTTTAACTTGAAATTCAATTTTAACTTTTCCCTATTTAATTATGTCGAATATAAAGCCCTTTTAAATCGTAGAAACCTTTTTAGGAAAAACTTAATATAACCAAGCTCATCCACCCGTTATCCTCCAAAATAACTAGATGAAGTACTATTATTTTTGGTCTAGTCTTTCTAAAATATCCAATTTTCAGTCCGTATCTTCTCTCGGAGCATTCGAATGCGTGTGGGGAATACGTATTCTGGTAAATACTGTAAATACTGCCAAGATGAGGCAGCACCACAGTGTAGCATTTGGAGACTTGCTTTGATTTTAAAAATTAATCGCATTTCATCTGTCCATACCAACCTCATTTAAAGACAATTGCAAACAACGGGTAACTTTGTCTTGGTATAATCGCATCATTTGTTTTCTCTGAAAATAGGAGGCATACACGACTTCAAAAGGCCTCTGCATCCAAAATAAAATTTGTTCTTAATGGTATATTAAATTTCAAGAATCATCAGAAATATCTTTGGTATCATATTTGTAGATATTGGTTTAAATTCCTCGCAACATTTTATTCACTGAAGAAACGTTCGTGATCGCTTAACATTTTACGACTTTTGTGCAGTATAACTTGAGAGGTTGCTCGCACCTGTCTAACACTTATTCATCGCAGTTTTATAAATTCTGAAGTGAACAACAGTTGTGTTGTACATACATCAACACTGCCTTCCTACTTCCTACAATGAACTACGTATGTAACCAAGTCCGTCGGCTGTGTGATGGTGCTTTAATACCTTCTCCGGTCAAGAAAATCCTTTGAAATAAAGGCCGTGGAATAGGATCTCTATTTAGTGTATCTTCCAATTTTAAATAATCGTTCACATCCACTAGGGAAAAACGTCTTAAATCGTATCGTCCTTCCTGTACCTTCTTATTGGCGAAGCATGTACATTTATTGCATCCAGAACATCAATAACGCTTTTACCCATACTCTGCTCTGGTTAGAAATCAACGTATCTTTCAAATATCTATTCCATAACTCCCCAAAAGAAGACGCTCCAGCCCTGTTTGTTAATTCGATTTTTAATTCTCATCTACAAATGTTTTGTGACTTCATGCCGATTTATTACAGATTCGAAGTATGGCAACAACGTGGGTGACATCGTTCACTAGTAATCAAGTTGTAGATTCGAAGCTTCATGCGTTTTCCTCCGTATTTACTTCCAAATTAAATACCATTTATTTTGCTCTTCAAAATGTGAGAAATAAGGGTTTAGGAAAAGCTATTATTCTTCCTCTGTAGACGCTTTCACTATCAAAATCCAGATAAACCATTCATGCTAATTATTTAATTTCTGCACCATACTTTACTCCAAGATGAGTGATAATTTCTCTTGGATCCCTACCAGTGTTTATATTCGGAGAAATGAGAATGCTTCTGCGAAATATATAGGTGAATTGCGTGTACAACTTTCTTATGTTGAAGTGGGTACATATACTCGGAAAAGGAATTTTTCAAAGTAGGCAAGATCAGTGGAATTTAACTACAGCAAATTGTACAATGTAAAAACCTTTGATTACATCATGAATTTCCTCTAAATTGCAAAAATGTTAATCCACTTAAGGAATGATCATTTGAGGCTTACTCGCGAATATTTTTCTCTGTACCTCTCCCAGTCCCCAGAAAAAAATGCAGTGGTTGCTGGAGCATTTTAACTATAAGGCATTTTTAATAGATTATTCAGCCGTGACTTCACCGAGATTCTTAACATTTTAGTTTTAATAGTTGACATCCACCATTTTTATTTGGACAAAACGCACATAAAAACTTTTGCCATTTATAAAGAAGCGGGTATTTTACATGCTGTTTCATCTGAATCGCTTAAGCAGTTTTTGCTTCTAGCCATTTCTTGTTTAATTATTTACGCATGCTGTTTCCCTAATATTAATGGCTTCATTAAAATTATAGTCTGAATTTTAAGCTAGGAATAGCTTATCTTACAAAAGGTTCTTGTGCCCACATCAATCAACCCTTCTTGCAGCAAAATAAATAGCTATAGTTATTTTTGATAAATAAAATTTGGTTTAAAATTATATCTTATGCTTAGGTTAACTCCATGCCTGATCAAATTTTTTATATAGACATGCAAAAAGAATAATTTATCTGGAATTATACACACAGCATATCCAAAACATTCTGCTCTTCCTGAAGTATAAATTTTCTAAATTGGTGGTTCACAATTTTATTTAACTTCATCGCTCGCTCGGGAATTCTTTTCTTTTCTACCTATTTTTCAAGTTTCAAGCTGAGTGCAATGACTTCCAGCATCATCTAGTATTACTGGGAAAGATGCTTTTTAAATATCTGAAAATATTGATTTTATTCCAGTTAATGCCAAATGGTTAAAGACCTTACTTCACAAGTTTCTATACGATTGCAGATTCTTGTTTAAGAATAGTTTTTGTCGGGTTCGGATTTCATAGTTTGTTATTTTCGGCTAGGTGAATATCCTTAGGCTGAGATTTCTGTTTCGTCATGGAAAGGTGAAGTTTGGTACACCTAGATTTATAGCCAGAATCTTCTCATAAATTTAATCAATTTAATATTTTTTTTGTCTCTCTGAGATATGCTGTTCTAAATGTTCAGAAATTTAAGCAGATAACGAAAACAAATATTGGAAATACAAAGTTTGATTTTTAATTAGCTGTATTAATTATGTATTTAATTATTTATTTTCAGATAGTTCAAAAAGATGTGGCCTACGAAGTTCTTCTTACTATATTTTATTTATGGATTATTTTCCTATGCGATATACTCAAGTGGGATGATAATTACATTGTAAGTTCAGTATTAAAACAATATTTTATTAGCATATCCGTATAAATTTCGAAGAAATATTTAATTGCCAAATTTATCTCAATATTTTCAGATAACAACAAGAAGAAATCATAGGAATGAAATAAAAGAACTAAATTTTTTTTCACTCTTTGTTTGAAAATTTATCAAACTAATTGAATTTAATATTTAAAAATTAAAATTGTTCGACATACTCAATTCGATTGCATTTCCGCTCATATTTAGATTTTTCCCTGTATTATATATATATATATATATATATAATATACTAAATTTTATTTATAAAATTTGAAAGAATTTAATTTTACTGTTTTAAATTCAAGTTCTATTTTATCTAAAACATGTGAATATATTTTTCTTGAATATAACTACGGATATGTATTGGGACATTTTTTTTTCCTTCCAATGGAACCATTTCCCAACCTAAATGACACAGAATTACACCTGTAATCGGAACATAACATACCGAATTTAAGTCATTTCATTTTATTTATCTAGTTTACATAAACTTTCGATTACAGTATGAAAGATGGCTAACTCATTGATAGATTTAGTACAAAAGTCGATAGAAATCTTCACTTTAGATGGGGGTTTTTTTATTGAGATTTAAGGATTCTCTTTTCGAAAGTAATTAATCGGATCAATTCTTAAGCCATCGTTTGAATGGGATAGTAAAGTGCTTTTTACAGGGATTCCGTTTTATACAAAAAATGAACAGATAAATTATATTCGAAAAATTTTAACAGTTTTGATCTTTAAAAAATCAATAATAAATTACAATCACAAGTCTATAACATTTAGTTTAATATTCTACAATTTCTATCTCTAATAAAATGGCTAGTATTGATATATGCATGTACCCAGTATTTTGAGAAAGACTTGGGTCATTGTTTTAATGTGTTTTAAAAATTTTTTTTATCTATTTGAAGCAATGATAGAAAGCATTTGAATATGCAATGTAAAATTAAATTTTTAGGGAATTAAAAGAATTAAAATAGTTACATGAAGGAAAAATAATCACTTTTATTAACGCAAAAAAAGTAAAAAAAATATAAATGATTTAAATCAACAAACTCGGCTACTAATGTTACAAAAAGGAAACTATTATTTTCAAAACCAATGTGCTTAGTTTTCAAAAAAAAAAAAAAAATGCCAAATATTATACCATCCGGACCCAATGCCGGGAAGCAAAAGCTTGCGAGACAATTTGGGGGTAGATCAAGCTTTGCGATATGGCGCTAAAAAGAGGCATTCTTGCACTAAAATTCACCGAGTCGCATGACTGGTGTTGGGTACGCTCGAGACAAAAGAAGCGACTAGCTCCCCGCCTTTATCTCGGCTCAATGGTCTTTTCCTATTTCCCTTTTTTTTTCTGTCACTTTCTGAATACGATTTGAACTATTTGTCAAGAATTTTACTTTTCTTTTAATTTCACTGTTGTTGCAAATTTAGATAATTCAGAATTTTTAAAGTATCTCGTTTTTCCACCAATGCTGCGATTTCTAACAAATCTAGAAATCATTTAAATGATAATAAACATCAGTTGATAACAATATTTCCAGGTTAGTGAACATATTTCCAAACTAAAACAACTAAAGTATCGAAATCTTCTGATATATTGTGATTATCAGTAGATTGTCCGAAATGGTAGGAATGATATCATCTCAAGAATCTTGAAGAAACATACTTTTTATCTGAAAATTTAAAGCAAACTTTAAACTAATTTCCCCTATCTATGATTTTTGAAAAAATTAATTTTCTAATCAGACAACTAAAATACTAAATATCGATTTGAAATTTAATTACCCGTTTTGTTTAGAATACTGCTTAGAAACTGAACCAAAATATTAATACAATGATGTACCATCTTAAATTTCGTATTTTTTAAGGCGTAAAATTAAATTAAATTCACAAATCAGATTTTTATCTAACTTTTGTAACTTGCACGAATTTTAAATTATTTCGGAACTTTGCTGCAGTCTTTGGCCAAATACATTCAATTGTATATATCAAATATAAAATTCTGGTCAGTTGCTTTTGTTGGAAAATGTTTGAATAAAGTTCAAACTCGAGGCAAAATTTTTCTCAAATATTTAATATATCAGGCAGAAAATATTCTGCAATATTTTTTGCACAAGTGTCATGGTAAAATTGTAATATTGCTTCAAATGCCATCACTTGAACAAAACAAGCTTCCTAACATAATTTAATACGTTAAATTCGGTGTTTAGAAATATTTTCCTATAAACCTATGTTCATTAAGTCGTCATTAATGCAATTTTTTAAAATGATTCTTTTATTGATTTTAGGAACATTTAAGTCTCGTTCGAAGGATGGAGGCAATGGAGGCAAATTAGGGCTTTGAACGAGTCGATGAAAGAGAAAGATACCTGGATTGAATAACTGCAGGAGGTAATTCGATTTTATTACTTAAAGTTACTTCAAGTACTGAAAGTTTTTGATATTGCAATCGCTTACTTCATTGCTTAAAAGCAGTTAATTACAAAAATCTATTACTTTTTATTACTTAAAAGGTGTTAATTATAAAAACATATTATAATGAGGAAGAATAGTTCAGCAATGAAATTTATACTAACGGAAATTAATTTAAACTTGAACTTTAATATAATGTAAAAATCTTTTTACAAAAATAATATAAAAACCTAAAATGTGCTGAATTTCTGATAAACTTTAAAATAACAGGATATTTTAATGGCAGCAATTTTTAGCTGTAATTAAATAAGATTTAAAATTAAGAAATATTACCAGGAACTATATTAAAAACAAACTTAAAAAAAGGAGAGTAATTATCATTAAGTAAAAACGAAAATATTTATTTGAAACGATGAATCGGTTGCTATCTAATTATTAAAAAATTCTTTTTAAATTAAATTTGAAGGTTTTTATATTTGATCAAAAATTGGGCTGTGATGAAATCTACGTTGTTGAAAAGATGGTGCGGTGGTGGTAATAAATGTTGTAAAAATAACTCATGCGCAACAATTTCCTTCAGTTGGTGAAAGTTGCGAAAATTATCATAATCTCCGCTATGTAATTCAACATCTTAAAAAAAATATAACCTTCTGGTTAGCAATTCAGGTGACCACCAACACATGTTTTCAATTTCTTATATTCAGTCGATTACAGGTAATTTGTCTAATTATCCAGAAAGTTTAATGCCATCCCGGGAAAATAGGAAATGAAAATTAAAGCTATATTATGACAGTTACTTCAAATTTTGCGTATTTTGTATTAAGGTTTTATATTCCCTCTGAACTTCGATATGTTAAATTTGATCTTTATATTACTCTGCGACGTGTTTTTAACTTCAAAGGATTGCAACTCAACAGGAAGTCGTTTTTAAGCGCTTTCTTACTTTATCAATATGTCGTATTTCGATAAGTTCATTTCTTTTTAACCTTTATACAAATGTATCTAGCACTTTAGAATTCGTGGAGTAGCTTAAGAGCCATTTTTTAAAATTAGTAAATTTTATTTTAATATTTAAAATGAATTTTCATTAGAAAAATAATTTTTTGGTCTTTATGACGTAGCATGAAATTTATTTTTGTTCTGTTTATTTCTTCATTTGGAGGTGAAAAGCTGCGTGAATTGTCTTAGTTTTTGATAAATGCTTTATCATGTCAAGAATTATGGAAATTGTGCATTTGAACAAGATTAGCGATTTCAGGCAGCTAACGTTCACCATTTAAGAAAACTGAGTCATACAGAAGCATTTTCTGATTACTAATTTATATATTTCTATTGATCACCGGTGCTTAATCTGTCAAGTCTCGGGTGTGTTCAACGAGAAACAAGAATGGTAAAACTAAATTTCATCATTTGAGACAACTTTTATATGTTTACGTTGATACGTTGTGAGAAATTCGACGAACTGAAATTCCATTTGCATCTTTGAGCGTCGATAAGACAATAGGAATTCATTCAAAATGCTACTTTGCTACATTTTTATTCATTTTCTTATCGAAAATCAGCAGGGAAATGGCTTTATTCAACAAACATTCTTTATCAACGCATCGTATATAAATATTTGTCTTAAGTTTTCTATCTTTTAACGCATGTGTTATTAAATTCGACTGTCTCATGGTGTGATTTAAATCGGGGCCACTTTAAGTTACAATATCATAATTATTTATTTTTATTATAAACTTAATATACATGACAGGAAAAATATGTAAAATAGGAACTGTGATTTAAATGGTGATCGTAAAAATGTCAAGCATTTGTAAATATGTCCGTAGGGTCCACTTTTGCGGCGAACTGTACAATTACTCTATTTTTGTTAGAAAAATAATTACGAGGAAATTCGTATAACATTTAATAGATTCAAACTTTTTGTAATTTTTAAAGGTGTATTCGTCCGTTCCATTTTTTCCTAATTTCTTTTTTCATACAAAAATATGTAACGGAATTTAATGTCAACGCAATGCGTTTGATTATAAAGGATTAACTAAAACAATAAATTGCTTTTATAACCTAAAAGTTTTTAAAAATAAAGTTATACCGAATAAAAGCTGTTAAAACTGTAACGTTTATTTTTTGAATTTTAAAAGTTTATAAATAGAATTTTAGCAATAATATGCAACAAAGTTAACGGCGGAATTCAATGATTTAAAATATTCTAAACCCTTTCTAAATCGCTTGCTGGTGATTTTGATTGTTTTGGTTCAGAAGAAAAACCAGAAAAAGAGATCCCAGTCTCAAGTTTTCAACTCATGTAAAATGATTCAGTTGTTAAAGTATTCATAATTTGTAGAAATAGTTTTTCATAAGCCTGTTTAGAAACTCTGTAACCATTTTTGTCATCTTCTAAGTTTTTTGAATTATGATCAAAGTTATAAGTGAATAATAAGTCTAAATAAAATGATACAATTTCTTACTGGTTTCCTGTCTTTACAGAATTCGAATTAGACAGATCTTTTTTAGATTAATAAAATTTATGATTATAGTCTTGGCTTAGTAAAGAATAGCTATTAAAATCTTCAAACACCTAAAGTGCATCACAGTCTTTGAAATCGTGAATGTTGTATATTTCATGCTATTAAACTGCACAGAGCATTTTACGATGAAATTCAAAAATTACGAAATATCATCTGTGGAATAAAAATATTTCTTTATCAATAAAAATTGCATTTAAAAATAGTTTACTCATTCCTTAACTTTAGATTGCATGCATCTCTAGTACTACACAATTATATCCGAATAATTAAAGTACAAAAGTTTGGATGATTTAACAAATATATTTAGGTATATATTTAACTTCGGTTAAATATATATCTCTAGCTATACCATACCCATAAAATTGACTCTTTGATCATGGTTTTCAATGCAAATTTAAGCTTAATTTATATAAATAAAAGAATACAATCTAACAAGCATTTAATATAACTTACTAATTAATAAAATTAAAAAACAATTTATTCATTTATAGCATATCCAGTTAGAGCTTTTAATTCTAAAATTAATCAAAGTCGGAATACAATAGATCCCATTGTAACTGCTTCTACACACTTTGGATCAATCAATATAATATCATATGAAAAATGTTTTTCAAATTTTTCCAGGAAATGTCTGAAAGGACGGGTAAACGAACGTAAATAGGTGTGGATGTCCATCATTGCAAGAATGATCCACGCAATGTAATAAATTTTGAAATTGCTAAATACATAACTTATATTAATTTTAAGCACAGAATTTGAAAATCATCAAAATAACGGTGTTGTGAATACTAGTGTTGTTGTAAAGAAATGAAATGTTGCGAGACATTTCATTACTTCTTTAAAGACTTTAACATTCGAATTGCTATACTAAAATAATGTGAAAATGTTTTTCTTTAAACAAACGGAGTTTCAAGCCATAATTGAAGTATATGGTGTGGCTTTGAGCATAGAGTTGTCCCCGTAATATTACACATTTGTACATAAAAATAACATTTGAACATACAAATAATTATCCACAAAATTTGTAGTACTAAAAACTAGGAAAACTTTGAAGTTTTTATAAAAAATTGTTTGATTTTCTAGTAAGTTTCTGAATCAAGCAATAAAGCCGTGCAATATTTAATGATACAGAGGAGACATTTAAAGAAAATCCATTTTTGCAGGTTTTAATGCTTTGCTTATGCTTACAAGTTTTAATAAACGCTTATGGTTTCAATCTGCTAAACAAGTAATTTTAGTTGTCAACTTAATTGGTTCGGAAAGATAATCATTTAAATCTAAGCAAAATTACTCTTGCTTAAACTAGAGCATGATTCCACTACTGAATCCTATATTTTTAAATTTTATATTTAGGTTTAATGAGACAAATTACCAAAGTTGTATTAAAAATCTTGATAAATATTCAACTTCTCAAGCTAATATTTTTCTTTTCTAGAATTTTTTGTTCACTTTATCCCGATCTCGGCGTTTCTGGGCTTGTATGATTAGTAGTGCTAAGATACATTAAACCTTAAATCAATATTTGTTTAAAATTGATATTTCCATGAAACGGAAAACGAGACTAATGGATTATGATTGTTTTGAGTTTTTTTGACACATGGCTAGTTTACAAAAGTGTTGGGAAAAAAACTGATGCAAAGCTGTCCCAGCTGTAACGTAATGGTATCATCTGTCTGATTCTATTCACATTTCATTAGATTTATTAAGTTGATTTATAATTCATTACCTAATCTGAAGTAACATTTTTCTCTTTAACAGATAATTCAGGAGTTTAATGAGGAAAATAAAGATCTTCATAAAAGAAGTAAGGAAAAGGCCAAAAATACGGTAAGAATTGTTTTTCTCTTTTTAATTTCCTAAAAATATTGTACTTACGAATGCAGAATGGCATTAAGAGGACTTCATTTGAGATCTTTATGCATCGATTCAAATAAACTGTATCTGCTTATTATTTTTCTGTGCTTTTGTCGTATCAGTTAGAATCAGAATAATCAATGTTATGCCAAAATTTAAGAATAGTACCATTTGAAGGGGGAAAAAATATTTTGAATTCGCCCCAAACTGCTATAGAATGCATTGTTAATGTAATGATATTATGTATATTAAAATGCTATCCTTTTCAGTGATTTCGGTGTTCAGGCAGAACTCCCACCACTCGATGCAGCCCCCCCCCCAAGGTGCCCCCGATGTAGCCGCCGATAAAGCACTAAGTGCAGCACCCGATGCACCCTTGTCACCTTCTCAAGCAGCAACTGATGAAGCACCCTTGTCGCCACCACCTCAAGTACCACCACAAGCACGACAACGAAGAGTACCAAATATAAGGGTAAGATTGCTTATAGAATTATAACAGAAAAATGCATAACTATTTGGACATTTATATTAGCACTGCAATTAGCATTATTCATTACGATTGTGTTTGAGATTTTCCTATAAATCTATACTTTTACACAACTTACTGCATCTAGATTGTGACTTGTGTAAGCTTTTGTTGCAATGAAACACTTTCTGCTTTTGTGGTTTTGCTATCCTTTCGGAGCAATTAAATTTCGAATGATCTTGTTTCGTACTGATTCTTGTCTCTTCTGATTTTGTTTAGCGACTAATTTATTTTGTTTAGCATCATATAAGGAATATTTTCTGAGATTAAGGTCTATATAAACTTCTATTGCTAGGGAAAAACATTGAAGTACATTTTAATACATTTAATCTATTTAGCTTCATATAAAATAATCGAAATGTTAATAGTTCTTAAATATCATTAAACGTTACCTTTTAAGACGATTGAATATATTTACTTTAAAAATTCTATTCTATTGCGTTGGAGCTTCTATGGTAAACGAATCCCACGAGAAAGGAATAAAGAAACAAGATGTATTGCATTTTAATACTGGATGATATTAAATGTTTTTTTCTAAAAATACCACATTCTGATTTGTCTTTAACATGAAATGAAACTAAATTAGAAATATTTCGTAAAATGGAAGTAGGTAAAAATTGAAGCAAGGTAACCGAAACTTCTCTTAAAACAGTTTGTTCCTCTGAAATATTAAATTTTCTAATCATACCATCATTATATTACCATATTTCACATATAAAGCATAGATATTATCGAAAGGCTTCACCTCGACATTCTGACGAAACCTTCAGATAACTCCGACTCCAAAAATCATTTTTTGATAATATCTTCCTACGAAAATGATAATTCAAATATTTTGAGCTAAAATGAGAATTTTTTGTATAGTATCTGAACTAAATTTGTGTTCGACTTCGTTCAAAATTTGAAACTATTAAGAAATCCACCCGAGTAATCCACCGAAGATGCAGCAATTACTACAAATTGAAGATACCTAGAAAATTAAATTTAATTCAGATTTCATTTCTGAAGTGTAGATATAACAAATTTGGTACCAAATCAGAGTTGATAATTGTCCATCTGTACTTCCCCAAGCAATTGAATTCAATAAGTCAAAGGTAATGAAATAGATTTACGATATTTCGTATGAAATTTAATGACTACGTTTGCAATTCTATAAAAAATTTGAGTATAAGCGATTCGAACTAAAATCCTTTCAAAGTTCTCTTGGTTTTCTAGTACTGCGCTGCTTTATTAATCGTGTCCTAATGATGAAACACCAAAAACTCATCCAAGATCACAACTATTGTTCACCAATAGCGTAATATACACAAGTACATTTATTTATAAACGAGAGAATCTTCCCGCTGATAATTAGTAATTCTACATAACTTATTGAATGCAATAAAGTCCAATATTTTTACCAAATCAAACGTTGTTTCATATTTCAAAGCATCGTAAAAAAAAATTGTTGCCAGAAATTGAATTGTTCTATATTGTTAAATCAACCTGGTATTTTTAAATCAGTTTGGGAGATCTTGTCCTATAGGACACACTTCAATCGTATAATGTAAAGTAATGATAGTAATTTCTTGACTTTAGATAAAGTACGGAATTAAATCTGAAACTGAAGGTCTTGTTAAGTAATTTGCTTTTCTAGTGCTTTTTTGATAAATAGAAGCAATCATTATGAATGAATGAATGCAAATCATTCTCTCGTGAAATGAAAAACATACTGCTAAATATCTTTTTGGAAAGGTGAAAAGGGATGAAATAACAGACTTTCAAAATAAAGGTGCAATTATTGTATCGCATAATAATCATATTGATAGTGTTGTCGTATGTACCGATCCCTTTCTACAATTGAAGGATCTATTAGGGCCAAAACATTTTTAGAAATATACTTGGATATTCTCATTTTGTATATTTTGATTACTGTAGCAGTTTTCAATGCCTAAGGAAGTAAAGATAGAATACTTCTTAACATGAACTGAGGAAATATTACATGGCGAAGACTTTAGGGAAAATAACCATAACTCAATTAAAATATAAAAAACAATAGTGTACAGTTTTATTCGGTATATTAGCACCATTTTGTTTTACTTTTAACCATTTACAACTTATCAGAAATTCAAAATTATGTGTCAGAAAACCACCGTGTAGACGCATCGGAGAGTTTTTCATTCGAGGAACGCTTCAGGCCAGTGAACACGATTGGTGAATACTAACATACTTTTTCATGGGTGTATTTCGTAACATAATGATACTGGATTTCTTTTGATGTGGAAAAATTAATCTTCAAGCATTCAAGCAATTTTAAATAAGTAATTATTTGATCCAATTGTACAAACATTTGTTTGACATTTCGAATTTCAAATTTCGCCGAAGTTTTGACAAGCTATACTAATATCAAAATTGGAATGAAATAAGAACATGCGATTGCAAGCTGATAAATGTTTATTTCCTGGATCCTTGGGATCAGAAATGGGTGTAATCGCGATTATTTCATAGATACTGGTCATGTAATCACAAATGACATTAAATAATTATTGTCGTTTTAGAAAAGTCCATTAGTCATTGAATGATCAAATATTGTAAAAGAGCTTGCATTTCCTTTTTAATTGCTCAAGTGTCATCATGGTCACGTAGATATATAGAAATAGACTCCCTTAACGAATATATTCACAGTATATATTAGAAATAATGTTCTAATCTACCAAAATTAGAAATTTTATTACGGTTTTTTTTGTATAAAAACATCGGGAATACTTACCGCCAAAATTTCTCATACATTCCCAATTAAAGGAGTTGGCTATCTCCCCTGCCCGCATAAAATTGTCAGGGTCATCAACTCCACTAGTATCGTGATATTCATTCCACACATTGCAGTTGCATACTTTGAAATAAAGAGAGCTGATACCTGTATATCAAATAAAACATTTTCAATCAATAATTTCGAAATAAATATCTTTGACGAGAATTTAACATTTTTACTAAATGTAACGCGATATGTGGTTTGTGTCCATAGATTAGGAGAAAAAAAATTTAGGAAAGATCATTCATTGACTTTTCCATGTTTGTCCTGTTGATTGATGAGTAATAGCTGTAATGCCAAGGGCTATTGTTTTGTCACATGATTTAGGAAAAAGAATTCCAGCGCGAAATAATTGCAATAAATTGCTGAGATGCTTCTCAACTGAGAGCACTGAGAAAATCGAAAAAGTATTTTGGTTCATTTTTCCATTGGATTGAACTAAAATTTAGCATATAACTATAAATTTAATCAGAAGATCACATGCCAAATTTCATTTGGGGGATTGTGCTTTTGTGTTATTGCATGCATTTGTGCTCTAAAGTATAGACGTAGATGGCCAATCCTCAGTCAGATTTGGATGCAACTTTGATACAAATCCTTAATTTAGGAATAAACTTATGAAAGCTATGCGTTCAAATTTCAGTTCACAACATTTTATACTTTTTTACGTTCCGTAATTATCGTGTTCACTTCAGCTCGGAGAAGCTGGGCAGACAAACTTTCTCTCGATGGATTCCGCTCAATATTTGAGTTTAGAAATTCGGCCTGAAGTTGTATACCAGACTTCATCCACATAGTTCAAAGCTTTTCATTTATCATATTCAGTCGCTTATCGACAAATGTAATTCAAAAGATTTTTCGGATTTGGGATTGCCTGAAACTCCGGAATTTTTCAATCTGGTGTGCAAAACTTTCTATGATTATAATACTTTCCCTTTATATACTTCGAATAAGAGAAAGTAAATTCAGTAAATTTTGAATACAATACGAAAAAGAAAACTATATGAAGAATTTTTCAACTCGGCAATTCGGTGAAGTTGTATTATTGAAATTCGAATATTTTCTTCATTTCTTCAGGCTCTTGACCCGACATTGAAATCGAGAGCATTTAAAGTTCTTACTATCGTATTACAATACATACTTTCAAAATTGAAGTTTTCACAGAATAATCAGTTTTGTATGATTTTTTTCAAATAATGAATATTTATTAAAAGAATGAAAGTAAATTTTAAATTAGACTTACTAAAGTGAGCGAAGCGAAATATCCCAATAAAATCACAAAAAAATGATAAAAACTAGAAGGTGAATAGAGATGACCATAGGCTGTGATTAAAACGTTTGCATGCCAATGAAAATGCATTTCATAAAAAGAAACCGATTCGAAGATAGCTGTAGAAAGCAGAATTGCAAAAAAAATGATCGGGTAGAATCAATTTAAATAGTTTCCCATCAATATCTATTCATTGAATATTCATAACTTAATGCCAGTATTTTGAAACTGTCCATGAATTTAAGAAATAGCTCGATATTTTGATTTTTCAGCCCAAATGAAAACGTATGTTAAAATGGCATAAATGTGTGAAAAGACAGAAATATCGCACAAGCGTTGCAAATGTAGATAGTTTCTGTTGCTTTATTTTTTCTACAGCATATTTCTTTCCAAATCTTCAAATTTTCCATTCTACTAAATATTCTTATATATTTTCAGTTAAGCATAACTTATTCAAATTTTAAAGACAGCCATGCAATTCTTCTCTTAAAGATGTAATGGAAATAAAATGTAAACTTATAAAAAAAATGTTTCGAAAATCCTATAAATTTAAAATGCATGAGTTTTTGTATATTACTAGGACTATACTATGATGCATTTTTCCCATTTCATTTTGATAATTTCTGAGTTTTCAATTCTTATTCCATCTCGAATAGCTTCGAATAGCAGAAATTTATGTTGAATTTTTTAGAAGTTTTCGTATATTACAACTGTACTGCCTTTTTTAGAAATATTCGAAAATTTTGGTCTTGGTTGCATTTTTTATAAACTCAAATTTAGATGAACGAATATATTATGAATTCTTATGTCAGTTAATGTTTCACCCAGCGTATTAGGAAAGTGTTTATGAAGAAAAAAATCATGGCTTAATATTAATGCTTTGTTACAAATTTTATTTTTACAGTAGCAGCAATATTTTAGCAATAAATAGATCTAGTTTAAAACAGCCGAATAGTTGGTTATTTTAACCAACAAAACCACAAAATAAAAAAAACAAAGTTTTCGCATGTGGAGAGAGAATTGGAAGCACTAAAAAGATCTTTCCAATTCTCTATGAATATGCAGTATACACTAATCGTAGTCAATACTGCTTGTCCATCTTCCTATGAACATGGTAACTTGAATGTGCAATGAAGAGAATGGATTAAATTTAGAATTTTATATTTCACAAAGAATGCAGTTTTCTGTGTATAAATTTGTGAATTCTCTCAGCGCTGTGTATATTTCCAGAATATGAAAACAATATCTCATCAATACAATTACTTAGATTCTCGAAGATAACATCGAGTTGTGAGAAATTGTGTAAACATGTACCAAATTTTTAACTGAAGAAATCGGTAGAAATCACACGATCAAATATTTGAAACAATGTTGTCTTGAAATTCAAACCGTTGTCAAACAAATCCATTGTTGGAAATTAAGGAAAATAATTTTAGAAAGTTTTGAATTTCAGAAAAAAAATCAAGACATTAAAAATAAATGATTTTCAAAATTTTTATAAATTTTAAATTAGAATTTGTAAATCTCTTAATTTTTAACTAAGATATTTACAAAGTGCATATTACCACTCTTTAAAGTAATGTGTCAGGTTTTGTAATAAGCCCATATATACATTTTCCAGGTTTCCATGTGCAAGAAATCAAAACGGTATAGGCTGTAGAGCGCCAGAGCATGCACAATTTTCTTTATTAGTAAATATTATAGAATTCGTGCTTGTTGCTTCATGCCACCAAATGATTCATTATCGGCGTCTTACAGGAAACGATAATGAGGGGGAAAGGAAACGATAATGAGGGGATTAAAGTAAGAACCCAACACATTACTTTAGTGAATCGGGAATTCGGAAGGGGAGACCTATTGCCCTCTTTACAGTCCTGTAGGAACATTCAACAGTATAATTATATATTTTGTGAACATGTGCATTTAAATATCTTTATAGATTGTAATATGTATAGATTTTTTATTCAGTCCAACTTGTATTTGCCCCTGTTTGTTCTCAGTTAAATATTCAATTTTTCTTTTTCAGAGGGCAAGGGCTCATCCGCCCTATAAGTTATTTACAAACAAAAAGAGAAGAAACAATCCTGTTCCACTTGATGATATCGTAAGTACAGTGCTATTTTTGGTTTTCAATGTAGATTATTGTTTGCTTATTAAGCTGATTTCTGCCACTTGTTTAGTAATTTGAAGACCAACATGACATCTAAAAATCATATAATTTAGCGAAGATAAATCGCCGAGAAAATTATTAATCTTTCAAAAAATATTATGAATTTTTCTTTCTGGCCTAAAATTAAATCTAGCTTACAAAAAATATTGTGTAGCAATGAGAGCAGTGGTGGCTTGTTCACTCCCGATGCTGAGTTACAGCGCTCCCTTCATCTTTTACCAAATCTCTTTTTAATAGCTCATTTCACGACACTTATAAGCACTTGTCCGATAAATCAAGAATTTGACTGACTCAATGTTATAACTATTCATTTGCCTTATTCTATAATCGATCGCACTTGTGATAAGAATTTTATTTCTCGAAGCATGGCGGAAACAAAAATTACATCTAGGCTTCTGGCACCGAATAACAGCATTCGTGTTCAGTGCGTTCCTTTACATTTGCGCAAGAAAACTAACCGCTTCTCTAGATGCTACTCCGAAACCAGCCATTCCCCATACATTTAAAATACCTCAATGGCACTTTTTTTTCTATCTTTAATCGCAACTAAATTCCTTGCTTGATTTTTCTCATGCTTTAATGTTTAGACAAAGTTGAAACTTAAAGCACTAACAGTTTTTTTTTCTTTAAATGTCTTTAATCAATAGTTTTCATAAAATTGTTGAGAACAGCAAAGAAATTGTAATATTTTGGAGCTGTTTTTTAATTTTAATTGAAAGCAGGAAAACGTTTTCCGAGCGCTTATAAAATTGTTTTATCGAAGAATTCGCTCAAAGCGTTTAAGACATAAACCATGGAAGGTTGCTTATTTACACTCATGTACATAAACTAAGGATAATGCAAGTTCAGTAAAGGAAAGAATCGGAAGCAAAACAAATGCGACTTATTTGTAAATCCTATTTATTAAACAAACGGTTCAGGGCAAAACGGATGTTACGGAACGGAAAACTATGTTAGATATCATTAATAAAAATTGCGATTTTTTTTGCTCCCTAGTGCAAATTACAAAAACACTATTTACAAATACCATATTACATGGTTGGTATGATGGTAACACATAGCCGATGAAATACAGTGCGTACAGCGCCTAGACATGAGTATCAAATTATCGATCTCATCTTGGGGACTATTACTCCACTCATGGAGCAATGCTCTACGAAGTTCCGGTGGACATGGAGGAGAGGGTTGATGGGCTGCACCTCGTCGACCAAGCATATTCCACACTTTCTCTAATGGATTCAAGTCCGGTGAGAATGATCAGTTCAAGAGGGTGATATCCTCAGTTCGAAGGCATTCGTTTACGATGTTTGCACTGTGAGGATGGGCTCTATCATCCGTAAACCCGAATTCTGTACCATGGAGCCCCGAAACAAACTTGCATATTGTTCCAGAATGACGTCCCAATAGATTTGGCCTATCATGGTTTCAATTGGAACATGCAGGTATGTTCTGGAACCTAGAATAATTCCTCCCCAAACGAGCAACACTGCACCACCGTAACAGTATCGTTCATTGATGTTCTCTTGGTTGTAATGGGTACCTGGCGCTCTCCATATGAAAGTCAGGCGAAAATCGGACTTTCCTTCGCCACACAATATCCCCTAACTTGGAATTTCTAAGATTCCCTGTCGGTTGAAAGGATATGCGTGGATGTATTTATTAAGGAAAAAATTTAGTTTACATATAAAGTACACAGAAAAAGTAACAATATAGAATATTATAATGATGGAGGAGGTTTTCGGTGGGGAGTATAAGATGAAATTTATTGAAGTTAATATATTTTGGAGAAGGCCTTGGTTGAGAAATAAAACGAAAATTGATACTGGGCTTGGGTCTGGAGAAATCAATTCCTCGTTCTATTGTAGGAACCGCACAAGATTTGTAATCTTGACCTTGGACTTCTTGTTTCTCAAAACGTTTGGTTCACCAGATATTTTCTAGGTCGTGGTTGCTTTTTTTGAGATGAAAAGATGTGTCTGAGAGTGCAGCTAGTGGCAAAATGAAGAGGATCGACTACTTCGCAGCAGCCACATTGATCCGATCCCTTAATATTTAATCTCTTGAAATATTAAGGGAAAGGGCCATGGCCAGTTGTAAAGATAATGTCAAGCGTGTTAAAAGATGATGGGTTAAAGGACACTTTGGAGATGATTTGATAGTTGTTTCTTCAAGTTAAGTCTTTGTCCCATTCTTTCCATCGCAGCATCCTGTGCTGTTGATTTCAATTTTGCTCTTGTAGATTCGGCTACAACAAAAGCAAAGTCGTCTGCAAGTGCCTAGAGGTGAATGTTGGTTGGCCATTTTTCTGAAAGAATTTCATATGCGAGAAGATTCCAAGAAACTGGTACAGAACAAGATCCTTGCGCGCAACCTTTCTGCTCTGACCAGGCGGGATTACCTTGATGTTTGAAGGATTTCTCTATTTTCTAGGACATCTTTAAGTGTTTCAGTAGTTTTTGAACTGATTTTACGTTTATCGAGGCCATTGCGGATGGAACAAAATTGCAGATTATCCAAAGCTCTTTGGATGTCTAAAGAAATTTCCAGGGTGTGTTTGTTTTGCTGTTTGAAATTATAAATTTTTTCAATTAATTCCTGTATTGCATGGTCTGTGGAGTTTCCGTCCCTAACATCAAATTGGTTTGGATGGAGCAAGTCATTTATTCTGAGGTGATTATTAAGTCTCTGAAAGAGGAGTTTCTAAAGTAATTTGCCAATGGTGGGAAGAAGATGGTTCAATAAGAACTGACTGTTTTGTTCTTGCCCTTTTTGTGAAACAGAATTATTCCTTTCTTGAATGGAGTATGGAAGCATTGCAATTGAAAGTACTAATTGAATAGGATTTGAAGAATATGTGGTCAATTCTTGTTAATTTCTTTCAATATTATATTGTCTATGGATTCGGAACCTGGTGCTTTTTTTAGGTGGGGCTTTACGAAGGACTTGTTTTATTTCGTTTTTTTTAAATGGTGGTTCCGGAATGAAAGGAATATTTGGGATTTCAGGAAGTGCAGTATCTTGGGATTGAGGGTAAAGAGCCTTGAGAATTTCTTGTGGAAATGTATTGGGTTCCCCTATGTTGGAGCTCCCTAAGAGCCTGAAGAGTTCTGAAAGGTGGTTGGGCGTTTTAGATGCATGCTTTATATGGTATACTATATGGGTTTGTTGAATTGATGTATAGATTATGGAAGTAGGACCGTTTTGCTTTTTTGGAGACCTTTTTGCATTCTTTTCTTTCCTTGATTCTCTTTCTTTAAAATGTTATTTGAGTGACCCTTGTGAGTGTTGTACTCTTCTTAATGCCCTGAGATCCTTTTTTTCTTAATTTCGAGCTCCTGTGTCCACCAGTTTATGCTATGTTTAGTTTTGACATTTTTTACCTTCTAAGTTGCTTTCCATGCCTTGACGATTTCAAGCTGTAATTTACATGAGGCTGCCGAGAGATCTTCATGATTCTGAGGGTGCTATTGAGTTGAGAAGCTCTTGGATTTTTGTGCTGAGTTGGTAAATAATTTTACTGTGACCGCCATATGCTATTTTAAAAAAGGTAGTACCTCGAGCTTTTCCGTTCAGAGAAGATATGAATTTTGATGTATTTATTGTCACTTAGAGAGGAATCTTTGAGGACTTGCCAATTACAGATTGAGACGAGGTATTCTCCTTTGACGATTGAAAGGTCTGGCTAACCTTTTCCATTGTTAGTTTCAAAAATTAGAGGGAGAATTTATGTCATTTAGGAGGAACCAATGATTTGCTGCGAGGAGATCTTCCAGTAAAGATCCTCTGACATTTTCATCTCTGTATCCCCAGATTCTACTGTGAGCTTTACTGTCTGCCCCGATGAGAGCCATTTCCACTCTGATGCCATTCAGAAGAACATCTGTCTTTTAAAGCTTCTGAAATGTTTGAATGTGGCGAGGAATAGGAGGAAATTGTCAACGGGCCTTTATCCATTTGTATTTTAATTGCTGTGGAGTTATGCGTAAAATGAAAAAAAAAAAACTGGGTGTCGGCAGGAAGGAAGGGCGATCAAACCTTTTTGGTTGTTGGAAAGCCATTGATTCCATGAAGATGGAATTCCTGTGATGTTTCCTTTTATGTAAGGTTCTTGAACTAGTATCGTATTTGGAAGAAGGGCCATAGCCGTTTTTGTCAGGATTGAAGTAGCTGTTTTTGATTTGGCTAAATTGATTCGAAGGATGGTAAGACTAAGGTAGGATGAAGACTTAGGAGGCCAGTTGAAACTAGTAAAGGAGTGAAGAAAAGGCTTTTGTGATGTAAATGGCGTAGAGCCTGAGTTGGAGCAATTGTTATTCATACTGTAGGGCCATTTGGTACCTTGCTATTTCTATCAATTATGTGGGACATCTGTTGTGTGAGGCCGAATGGTTAATGTTGAATCTTGCACCTTTCTGCGTATTTTCTTCATGGCAGTTAATGAATGATTCGAAGTTGTTTCTGCAATACTTAGTTTGATGTTCATGGCCACAATAATCGAGGGGAGAATTTGGATGCAAGCTAAACTTGGAACGTCGGAAAACACCACACAAGCCCACTGTTGTGGTGTCCACAATGCATGCTCTTTACTCCAGGATAACAGCAGGCGACAGTGATGTGCAGAACACATCAGATATACCAATGAACATATAGACAAATCTACCTTAAGCGTCTGTACAAGGTCTGCCTCGAAACTGTCCTGCCAGTGGGTGAAGAGAACTGACGAGACAGGTCTGATGCTGTGTTCCGTATGTTTCTTTTGGCAGTAACTACCAAATACCGGTCCTCATTCGGTGTTGTAACTCGGGGGTGACCTGTACTGTAATATCTACTCACATTACCATCATCTTGGAATCGTTACCAGAGCCTGGAGATTTCATTCTGGTGATTCCAAGTTCCTCCTATACTTCCGGTTGGTTACACACACATTCCAGACGGTCTATAATTCTACCACGTAAAAAATAATCCAAAAGCTTTCTTTGTATCATAATTATACGGTTATTTCATTGAAAGACATAAAGCTGTTGAACAATTTTACTTCTTTGACTGTATTCCTTATACATCATTTTCTTACTCTCGTCAGTATGACGAAATATCAGTGTCATCTGGGGGCTTCATGCAATTTGCATATGGTTTTGAAGATGTGTGTACTCATTTTACGGGTGATATATGCATTTTAGAATTCGATTTCCGAGTGACCCTAAACTATCATTAATTAATAGACATGAATGTAATTGAATTCAGAACACGATTTTTAAATAAGGTATTTCCAGCAAATTTAGATCGTAAATTTAATAAGCAAAAATCTAAAAGATTTTTTTACTTCCCCGATAATTCAAACACTGAGAATCATACACAATATTCTTCCGACGGTTTTATTACTAAAATTTTAGATAAGTATCAAATTTTAGAATTAAACTTCTATTAATCTTTTCATTTCCCTGAAGACATTTTGTTGGCAGAGACGGTTCGTTAAACTGGATAGAAATTTTGTCAATTACAGCGATTTCGCAGACGCTTTCGCTTTCAAGATTTTCGAAGAGTTCATTTGGAGGATGAATATTCTAAGGGAACTCATTAACTTCAATTGTATGAATTGGTCAGTCTGGGAAGCAAATCGAAATATTTTGCTTCACCACTTCTATACAAAGAAACATTTTTATGAATAGATAAGCTAAGTTTCGTTTTGAGGACGCCATATTTCCATCAGAATAGAAGAATTTAAATAGCGATAATTTGATAGAACATTTGTTTTATTTAAAATAGAATGATGCTTATATATATATATATATATATCTGTATTTGAATGCTTATATATATATCTATCTGTATTTGAATGCTTATATATATTTCAAGATCATTAATGTGTTCAGTTAAAAGAATCTTTTTTTTAAAGTGAGCAAGTAATTTCATAGAGCTTTCATGCCGGTCATCAAGTAACTGGCATGAAAATTGAATTACTCATTTCCACCACACTTATGTGGAAGAATTAATTGGCAATTTAAGAGAAATCTCATAGAGAAGCAATTATTCATATTTTGCAAAAACTTTTTTGCGAGAGATTTAACAGCGCCATTTCTTATAGCATGAACAAGGATGGACATGAATTTAATTTAAATAGGCCTATTTACGTCTATTATGCAGGAGAATTTTTCAAGGTTAAAATAAGCCGGTTTTCTTGAAAGGAGGAAACTTTTTTCAATGCGTTTTGCGTAGAATTAGATTTTTTAAGACATTTAATAGCTACATTTCAACGCAATGGTAGAACTTGGACGCACCAAGAGATATGCAATTACGCCACTTATGCAAAGAACGCTTTTTATGCACACCAAAACGTAGTTTCATTTAGATGCGTTTTTCTATCGATGGAGAACAAATGCTGCTTTCAGCAGCACCCGTAAAAGAATTTTCATGATTATAAGAATGTAATCAAAATTGGGCAAGAGACCCATTTGCAATTTTGAAAAAGTATATATGGAAGACAGTTAAAAAAACAGATGCATTTTTGTATTATATTTGAGACTAGTTTTTTTCATTTGGAGGAAGGGATTTTCCACAATCTATAAGAAATATTGCTAGCATTTTTCGTGTCTGAGAGTTTGAATATTCTTGATTTTTCATCAAAGAAAAAGGGAGAGCAAGACTTTGAGAAAATCTGAACTTCTCATTCGATTTTTCTTCAATATTCTCTCTTCAATTTGGAGAAATACTTGTTCTTTGGAAAATACAAAAAAAAAAAAAAAAAAAAAAAAAATATTTAGATTATGTTGACATCTCCTCAGTTTCAAAAATGAGGGATTTTTCATTTTTAAATTGATATTCTTTTTTTCTGGACACTGCAATGAATATTTTGCATGCTATTAAATTTATTTTAACATTATTTCCTTTATATATTTTTTCTTTTACTGGAGACCATTTTTTTTCCTTTGGAAGTGGGCATTGGAAGGAAATTTATTTTTATAGATAATTCTTTTAGCGAAGCAGAGATTTTCAAGTTTTTTTTTTCTTTTATTTAATGCATTATTGTATTTTTTGCGATTAAAACATCTTTGTCCATAACTTGTTTTCTGTCTTCCTCCTCCGCCAATCTCTGTGCTAATTCAAAAATATTTTTTATTACTTCGCAATTATGATCATTCAGATCAAGGCTCTCCAAAGGGGGCAAGCACTTCTCCACTTCAAAATGTGGGTATGTCCGGTCCCCGAGGAACTGCGCCATAACTCTCCGAAAAAGTACCAATGTTATCTTTGGTGCTCTTGGGTCTTTCTGTGTACGAAATGGGGAATTTTTATAAGTATTGGAAGTTAAGATTATACAAATATGCAGTTATGAATCTGATAAACAAAATAATTAAAGTTTGGTTCGCATTTCATATTTTTTACTAGTTACATTTTGTGCTTTCTTTATAAACTATTCTTGGTTACATAAATTTATTCGTTGTAGCATATGTTATTATCCTCTATGATTTATCAGCATTTACATCTATTGATTACATCTAATAGGAATTCAAGAGATTGCTCGGAAATATCAAATAAACCCCTTTGACCACTCGTTATATATCTTAATATTTTCTTTGTATTTCAACTTTGTTTCTTTTTCCGATCCTGGCCTCGAATATTGTAAAATATTTTTTTTTTTTTCTTATTTCTATTATATTTTTATTTTCTGTGGAACTTCTTCGAATGTGGCCTCAGGCTGCTATTTTTTTTCTCGCGATATGTTATGGCGCAGCACAGAGACATTTCCTCCCGTGTAATATTTATTGTATCAAAGTTCGAATTGCAAATGTCACGTGCTTGTCCAAAAGTCTTCCTGTCCTGAAATGCCGCCAGTCTCTGTGCCAAAGTAAATATTTGTTTTATGAATTCGGAGTTCTCGTCGCTCAGATCGGGTGCTTCCAGCTCAGGCAATTTAAGTGGAAAGTGTCATGGGATCTGCAGATCCAAAATAAATTACATTTTATTAAAACCGACATTGCTTTATGGCCTGTTCATCCTATACGGCAGATGGATGTTAAATGGACTCGTCTCCGTATAGGACATACGCGCTTCACCCATAAACATCTCATATTTGGAGAAAATGCGCCCATGTGAAACAGTTGCAAAGTTCCTTTTACTGTTCAACATGTGTTAATTGAATGTCCTGTTTTTAATTCTTATCGTGCTCGTTTCTTTAACTCAGCATCTTTAACATTACAAGACCTGGTGGGTGAAAAATACCACCCAAATATTTTCAATTTTTTAAAAGCTTTTAATTTTTTCACTTGCATTTAGCATATTTTTCTCCTTTAGTGATTTAACAAATTAAACGAATTACTTCTTTGTTTTGTATTCCTATGAATCATAGTTTCGATTCTATTCGTATCTGTTTCATCTTTATTCATGTGTTTTTATCTTTATACCGCTGATCCTGTTTTTTAATAAATGAATTTTTTATAAACCTTTTTATAATTTTCCATTAGATTGGCGCAGCATGGCCAATCATGGCTCTTGCGCCAGAAAACGCAACTCAAACTCCAGCTCGGGCAGGCCTCTTTCTGCTTCGAATGCTGGATACGAGCGGTCCCGTAAAAACTGCGCCATCACTCTCCTGTACAGGGCCATGCTAACAACCGGTGCGTTTTTGTCTCTCTGCGGAAAAGACTGCGTTTTTTTTTAACATTTCCTTTATATATTCTTCTTTTCCTGGGGACCGTAATATTTTTTTCTATCGAAGTGGGCAGGCGGGATTTTTTTTTATAGATAATTCTTTTGGCGATGCACAGAGATTTCCGTTTTTATTTAATGCATTATTATATTTTTCGCGATTAAGACGTGTTTGTCCATTACTTGTTTTCGCCCTTCCTCCGCCGCTAATCTGTGTGCCAATTCGAAAATATTTTTTATTATATCGCGGTTTTGATCGTTAAAGTCCGGGCTCTCCAGGGGTGGCAAACCCCTCTCCACTTCAAAATGTGTGTACGTCCGGTCCCCGAGGAATTGCGCCGTAACTCTCCTAAAAAGTGCCAAGGTAATTTTGGGTGCTCCAGGGTCACTCTGTGGAAGAAATGAGGAATTTTTATGAGTATGGAAAGTACGGATTATACAAATAAATATGCAGTTATGAATCTGATAAACAAAAATAATTAAAATTTGTTTCGCATTTCTTTTTTTTTTTTTTTTTTTTACTCATTACGGTTTGCGCTTTTTTTATAAACTACTCTTGGTTACATAAATTTATTCCATGTGGCATATGTTATTATCATCGATGATTTAACTGCGTTTACATCTAATGAATGCTATTCAAGATTGAAATTTAGAAGAACTGCTTTAATGTATAAAAATAAACAATGAAGAGAATTCAAGAATTTCAAAACCTTTTTTGAAGAACTTTTTGTTGTTTCTTAACTTCAATTGCTAAAGCATTTTATTGTTAAAATATTTCGCTTATAGTGTCAATTTTCAATGAATTTTAAAAAAAAAAAAACTTGCATTGAAAGGTCTTTTTTTTTTTTTTTCAAATTTAGAAAAATATTCTAATTTTTTTTAGCAAACGAAAGTAAACCATGTTAAGTATTATAACATAATTATAATTTTAATTAAAGTTCGCCTAATTTTAAACCGCTTAGAATCTATTCTACTATTGCAATCCAAACAAAGCTTCTTTCTAAGTTGTTCAATAATTGCTTCCTGGGGGAAAATAATTAAAACTTCAGCCTTCAGCTGGGGTTCTGCCAGTAATCAAACATAACTTTTGTTTTCCTTTGTACTTAAATTAAAAATCTTCGGTGAAATTTTTTATGAACAAAAAATGATTTAATGATTTCATCCAAGAAAAGACAACATATAAAGTAATTCGTTTAATCACCGCAGTGACCGGGTCTCCAGTTCATGTTTAGTATTTCATAAAAACGTTATTAAAACTAAGTATTCGTGTATCAAATATTACGTCTTCCGTTCGACTAATTGAATTTATAATTTCAGGCATGTAATTTTAGAATGAATTTCTTTTCCGAAGCAAAACAATGAAATTTTTTGTTAGATTTCAAGCACACTCGGCAGGTTGTCAACTCAATGACGAATTTCATTCAAAAATATTCTCACATTTCAGAATCAGAAGCAAAAAAATGGGACTTTTTAATAAATAGGATTTATAAATCAAAAGGTAAAGGGCAAAACGGATGCTATATGTTGGATATCATTAATAAATATTACGATTTTTTGCTCCCTGGAGAAAATTGCAAAAAACCCCTATTTACAAATACTATATTACATGGTTCGTATGATGGTAACACATAGCCGATGAAATACAGTCCGTACAGCGCCTAGACATAATGAGTATCTAATTATTGATCTGATCTTGGGGAATATTACTTAACTCATGGAGCAATGCTCTACGAAGTTCCGGTGGACATGTAGGAGAGGGTTGACGGGCTGCAACTCGTCGACCAAGCATATTCCACACATTCTCTACTGGATTCAAGTCCGGTGAGAATGATCAGTTCATAAGGGTGATATCCTCAGTTCGAAGGCATTCGTTTACGATGTTTGCACTGTGAGGATGGGCGCTGTCATCCGTACAAACGAATTCTGTGCTCATGAAGCCCCGAAACAAACTTGCATATTGTTCCAGAATGACGTCCGAATAGATTTGGCCTATCATGGTTTCAATTGGAACATGCAGGTATGTTCTGGAACCCAGAATAATTCCTCCCCGAACGAGCAATCCTGCACCACCGTAACGGTATCGTTCATTGATGTTTTCTTCGTTGTAATGGGTACCTTGCGCTCTCCATATGAAAGTCCGGCGAAGATCGGACTTTCCTTCGCCACAGAATATCCCCGAACTTGGAATTTTCAGGATTCCCTGTCGGTTGAAAGGATATGCGTCAATGTAATTATTAAGGAAAAAAATTTAGTTTACATATAAAGTACACAGAAAAAGTAACTATATAGAATATTATAATGATGGAGGAGGTTTTCGGTGGGGAGTATAAGAAGATGAAATTTATTGAAGTTAATATATTCTGGACAAGACCTTGGTTGAGAAATAAAACGAAAATTGATACTGGGCTTGGGTCTGGAGAAATCAAGTCCTGGTTCTGTTGTAGGAACCGCACAAGATTTGTAATCTTGACCTTGGACTTGTGTTTCATAATGCTTGGTCCACCAGATATTTTCTAGGTCGTGGTTAGGTTTTTTGAGATGAAAAGAGTGGTGAAAGGGCAGCTAGTTTCATAATGAAGAGGATCGCCTACTTCGCAGCAGCCACATTGATCCGATCCTTTAATATTGAATCTCTTGAAATATGAAGGGGAAGGGCCATGGCCAGTTGTAAAGATAATGTCAAGCCTGTTCCAAGATGATGGGTTAATTTGGAGATGATTTGATAGATGTTTCTGCAGTCTGAACGAGTCTTCGTTCTGCATAGATGTTTCAGCAGAATGAGTCTTTGTCCCATTCTTTCCATCGCAGTAGACTCAATTTATTTAGAATACTTTTCAGATGGCTTCTAGGAGGTGGGTATTGAAAGACGTACCTGTAAAAATGGTCTGTTTGCCTAGGCAATCTGCAGTCTCGTTTTCGTTGTGGCCCACATGTGCTTTAACCCATCTTAATTAAATAGAAGGTTGGCGGAGCAGAATGGCTAGAATTTACTGAATTATTGGGCTTGAGGTGGGAAACGAGTTGATAGCTTTTAAACAGAGCTCGCTATCACTCCGTATTTCAGCATTATGATCGAATATGCAAGCCCATTTACATTCTTTCTTAATGGCCAGCAGCTCTGCTTGAAAGTCAGAATTCTTTTCGTTCGGTTGTTCAGAGCCACTGATGAGTGCCTTGTTCGTTTTGGAAGACGTAGAAGGCAAAGGCGGTTTTCCCTCGAATTTTTATACATCCTTAAAAATATCCGTATTGTTTGTAGGTTGGAATTCTTGTTTGGGGGAAGTTCTGCCTTCAAGAAGTAAGTCTGACTGGAAGATTTTTGCATGAGAGCATTTCATTTCGAAGTTCTCAGGATGGAATGTTATATTCTGAAAATAGGTAGGTAATTGAAGACGACTTACTCTTACATAGGTAGCTTCTGCTTGCGCTTTGATGTGAAGTGGAAGAATTCCTTCTATAATTTGTAGTGCTGCCGTAGATGTTGTTCGTAATGCTCCAGAAATACTCAGGAGAATGTTTCTATGTATTGAGATTAGGATTCTTTGTCGACGGGATGAGAGAGGATAGGCGCAAGCAGATGCTCCATGTTGGATCATTCTCTCGACAACGGTGAAGTAGAGATGACGCCTGAATTCTTTTTTCAGGCCCCATGTAGAGTCAGTAATTCTACTGGGATTTTGATATAAGAGAGGCGCCTTCGTTTTGGTGTTTAGGAGGTGAGGAATCCAGTTAAGCTTATTGCCAATGGGAACACAGAGATATTTTAAAGATTGTTGCCTTTTTATTGCTACGTTATACCATTTAATAATTGGTCCATTGACTAATTTTCTTATCAAGATATTGGATGATTTTTTCTGCAGAAAGTTGAGTGTGATGTTTGTCGTTCCAGCGTTGGAAGATTGAGAGAGTATCCTGGGCGGCTGATTTCAATTTTGATCTTGTAGATTCGGCCAGAACAAGAGCAAATTACCAGGCTTTGACCAGGTGGGATTACCTTGAGATGTTTGAAGAAGGACTTCTGTATTTTCTAGGACATCTTTAAGTGTTTCAGTAGTTTTTGAATTGATTTTACGTTTATCGATGCCATTGCGGATGGAACAAAATTAAAGATTATCGAAAGTCCTTTGGATGTCTAAAGAAATTTCCAGGGTGTGTTCGTTTTGCTGTTTAAAATTAAAAATTTTTTCAATTAATTGCTGTATTGCGAGGTTTTTGAATTTTCCGTCCCTTACACCAAATTGGTTTGGATGAAGCAAGTCATTTACTGAGGTGATTTTTAATTCTCTGAAAGAGCAATTTTTAAAGTATTTTGCCGATGGTGGGAAGAAGAGATATAGTTCAATAAGAACTAATGTCTGTTTTGTTCTTGCCCTTCTTGTGAAACAGTATTATCATTCCATTTTTGAGTGGAGTAGAGAAGCATTTTAGTTGAAGGCTCTTATTGAATAAAGTGTTGAGAATATGCGGTGAATTCTTGTTAATTTCTTTCAATATCATATTGTCTATAGTTTCGAAACCTGGTGCCTTTTTAGGTGGTGCTTTACGAAGGACTTGTTTTATTTCATTTTTTTTAAATGGTGGTTCCGGAATGAAAGGAATATTTGGGATTTCAGGAAGTGCAGTATCTTGGGCTTGAGGGTCAAGAGTCTTGAGAATTTTTTGGAAAATGTATTAGGTTCCCCTGTGTTGGAGTCCCCCAAGAGCCTGAAGAGTTCTGAAAGTGGTTGGGCGTTTTAGATGCATGCTTTATATGGTATACTATATGGGTTTGTTGAATTGATGTAGAGAATATGGAAGTAGGACCGTTTTGCGTTTTTGGAGGCCTTTTTGCATTCCTTTCTTTTCCTTGATTCTTTTTCTTTAAAATGTTGTTTGAGTGACCCTTGTGAGTGTTGTACTTTCCTTCTTAATGCCCTGAGATCCTTTTTTCTTAATTTCGAGCTCCTGTGTCCACCAGTTTATGCTATGTTTAGTTTTGACATTTTTTACCTTCTAAGTTGCTTTCCATGCCTTGACGATTTCAAGCTGTAATTTACATGAGGCTGCCGAGAGATCTTCATGATTCTGAGGGTGCTATTGAGTTGAGAAGCTCTTGGATTTTTGTGCTGAGTTGGTAAATAATTTTACTGTGACCGCCATATGCTATTTTAAAAAAGGTAGTACCTCGAGCTTTTCCGTTCAGAGAAGATATGAATTTTGATGTATTTATTGTCACTTAGAGAGGAATCTTTGAGGACTTGCCAATTACAGATTGAGACGAGGTATTCTCCTTTGACGATTGAAAAGTCTGGCCAACCTTTTCCATTGTTAGTTTCAAAAGTAGAGGGAGAATTTATGTCATTTAGGAGGAACCAATGATTTGCTGCGAGGAGATCTTGCACTAAAGATCCCCTCAGGGGCTCGCCTATTATAGGTGAGTACGGGTGTCCCAATCCCAAGGTACCCAGGTATCTATGCTCCCTTTATGTTTATACTCCTCTACGTCTTCTGCTTTATCTGACTTCCCTCGACTGCAAGCGAGGGAGCTCTCCATAAGAAGCAGTCGCCGCTCTGTTTTCTTCTTGCTTCTCATGGACAGCCAAAACCCCCACATGTTTGCCGTGCGTGGCCACCCATTAGACGGGTGGTACATTTCGGTCCATGGTGTATCAATCGTCCGGTATTATTTACCATCCAATTCTACGGTACGTCAGCAAGATCTGGACAATTTAGTTGATCAACTCCCTGTGCCATTTATTTTACTTGGTGATTTTAATGGTCATAATACCTTATGGGGTTCTGAAAATACAAATACGCGTGGACGGCAGATTTGAACACTTTATTAAGAATTGCCTCTGCCTGCTCAACAATGATGAAAAAACTTACTTTCACCAACCTACACGCATTTTTCACAATTTAGATCTTGCCATATGTTCCCTCATACTCTTGCCATTGATGAATTTTACTGTTGAAAATGAGTTGTACTATAGCGATCATTTTCCTGTGGTAGTGTCTTATGCTGATGGCGGGGGTGTGATCCAAGGTCCACCTCGTTTCTGATTCCAGCTAGCAGACTGAGATTATTTGAAGCAATTGGCCCAAGTCACAGAAACAATGATTAATACCGCAGATATATTGACGGTAGTATAGCTTGTTCTCGACTGCATTTTAAAAGCAGCAAATAAAAGTATCCAGAAAAGTTCATACCGTCTACGGAAATTCCGCAGACCATAGTGGAATAAGGAATGTCGCGACAGTTACAAGAAACAAAAGCTTTGGAACAAATTCCGTAGGTACCCTACAACGGAAAATCTTGTTGCATTTAAGCGAACCAAAGCTTATGCTCGCCGCATTCGACGAATTAGTCAGAGGGAATCCTGGCTGAAATACGTTTCTTCTATCACGTATTCTATACCCAGTAAAAAATTATGGAAAAAGTAAAAGCAGCCAATGGAATTTATCCTGAATTTTCACTCCCTGTGCTGAAATCAGGAAATATAATATATTCCTCGCCTCTGAAAGTTGCTAATGTTCTCGTACAAGCATTCGAAAATGTCTCTGCCATTGATTCTTATAGTCCTACATTCCTAGTGACTAAGAATCGAGCGGAAGAAAATCATTTAAATTTCACTACTCGCACAAGTATTGTATATAATATGCCTTTCAATCTATTTGAGTTAAACTATGCATTGATTAACACCCATGATACTCTCCCAGGTCCGGATGGAATCGCTTATAATATGCTTCGCCATTTGAGTGAGGTCTTTCTATCTAATTTGCTAAAACGTTTTAATAGAATATGGGTTGAGCCAAAATTTCCCTCACAATGGCATGAGGCTATAGTGATTCCAATCCTTAAACCCGGAAAGGATCCTGCTAGCCCATTGAACTACAGGCCAATCCTTCTGACGAATTGTTTGTGCAATACACTCGAGCGCATGGTCAATGTCCGCCTAGTGTTTCAGTTAGAAAAGCATGGATATATCTCGCCCTTGCAGAGTGATTTCCGACGAGGACGCTCAACATTTGCGTTTCCAGAAGGACTATATTATCAAATTCGTAATGCCTTTGTTCGCAAGAATCATCTTGTTTCCATCTTTTCGACATCGAAAAGGTTTACGATCGTACGTGGCGTTACGGTATTCTTCATACACTTTTTAATTTGGACTTTAGAGGGAATCTCCCTATTTTTATTCAAAACTTTTTGACTACTCGAATTTTTCGTGTGCGTGTCGGTAATTTTTATTCTGACTCTTTTTATCCAAGCTGAGGGAGTTCCACAAGGAAGTGTCCTCAGTGTTACTTTTTATCCCTCACTTTAGCGAAATTTTTTGCCAACTTCCTCCATCTGTTCAAGTAACACTATACGTCGACGATTTGCAGATCTCTGCTCAAGGCTGTAATATGCACTTGATTGAGCGGCAATTGCAGAATGCAGTCAACAAACTAGTTTCTTGGTGTGAAAGAAATGGGCACACTCTTTCTTCAGAAAAGAGTCGTTGCGTACATTTCTGCCGGAAGCGAAACATGCATCCAGACCCTATAAATAATATTCGGGGGATTGCTATCCCCGTTGAAAATGACGTGCGATTTTTAGGTGTAATTTTTGACAGAAAGATTACTTTCCTTCCGCATATTCTACATCTACGGAAGAAGTGTGAAAAATCTCTTAACATCTTAAAAGTGCTGTCAAATACATCTTGGGGTGCCGATCGCCCATCCCTACTTCGAATATACCAAGCCATCATTTTATCCCGCATTGATTACGAGTGTATGGTCTATGGTTCTGCACGCCCTTCTGTTTTGCGCCGACTTGATACAGTATATCATTCTGCCCTTAGAATTTGCTCTGGTGCTTTCCGCACTTCACCTGTGGAAAGCCTGTATGCTATCTGCAATCAAATGTTTTTAGATTTGCGCCGTCGGAAATTAACTGCACAATATTTCCGAGTGCAGTCGATACCGAAACACCCTGTTAGCCAGCTGTCCCTTCCAGTTGGTCTTTGGAAACTTTATGACACACGACCCTCTCACATCCTTCCCTTTAGTGAGATAATTAAAATTCTACTTCAGGATGCGGGACTTTATGATGTTGTAATTCAAACTTTTAATTGCTTTTCTTTCCCGCCTTGGGATATTCCAAAGTTTTCATTTTTGAATCCACTTTCAGGATTTGATATATCTACAACCGCACCAATTATTTTTCAGCAACTTTTTAACTATCATCGCTGTCAGTATAATTCATACACAGAGGTCTTCATTGACGGATCCAAATCTAATAGACGTGTTTGCAACGGAGTTGTATTACCTACCGAGACGCATAACTACTCTCTACCCACGTTATTCTCAGTTCTGACTCCCGAATCGGTCGCAATAATATATGGCCTTCAAGTGATTTCGACTTCCTGTTCTCGCAATTTCTGTATTTATACCTACAGTATGAGTGCTCTGGAGTCTCTTTCCAATTTTAGTTATCGAATACATCCAGTTGCTTTAGACATATTGATTTTTCTTCGCACCCTCGAAAACAGACTTTAAAATTTTGTTTTGCCGGGTTCCGAGTCGTATCGGAATACCGGGAAATGAGAAGGCTGATACTGCAGCAAAAGCGGCAAGCTCTCTTCTTCCTCGAGAGCTTCCATGTAGCGATGCAAAGACATTTTTTGCACACCATATTTGGATGTTATGGCAACGATCTTGGGATCAGCAGACTTCCAACAAGCTGCATTCGCTCGAGCCAATGATTCGTTTCTGGCCTACCATCCGAATGCGTCGGCTCGATGTTAAATTAACCCCACTCCGCATTGGCCATACCCGCTTCAGCCATAAACACCTTTAATTTGGTGAACCATGTCCAAACTGCACGACATGCCTTACAGTTTTAAGTGTACATCACATTCTAATTGACTGTCCTGTTTTTAATAATCAACGGTTACGGTTTTTTAATTCATTTTCCATAGACATCCGTGAGCTTGTGGGTGGCAGACCACACCCTAATATTTTTAAATTTTTACAAACCATGGTTTGTTTAATTTTATTTAGGTTTCATTTACAATTTAAAAAAAAACATTTGTCGGATATTAATACAATTGTAGTTTAAATTTTTAAAGTGTCGTTTTAATATATTTGGTTTAATTTTAAGATCATACTTTTACCCAATTTAAATAACTTTTTAATATCATTGAATTTAATTTTTACCAATTATGTGGTGCAGTATGGCCAGATTTGATTTTGTGCCAGAAAACTTATCAACCAACCAACCAATAGTAGGCGAGTTTGTTGATTTAAATCGTTTATATTTTTACTTTTTTTGCGTTAATAAGCGATTATTTTTCCTTCATGTTACTATCTTAATTCTTTTATTTACCTAAAAACTTAATTTTACATTGCATATTCAACAATGACCCAAGTCTTTCTCAAAATACTGGGTACATGTATATATCAATACTAGCCATTTTATTAGAGATAGAAATTGTAGAATATTAAACTAAATATTATAGACTTGTGATTTTGTAATTTATTATTGCAATTATTTTTTAAAGATTAAAACTTTTAAAATTTTTCGAATATAATTTATCTGTTCATTTCTTGTATAAAACGGAATCCCTGTAAAAAGCACTTTACTATCCCATTCAAAAGATGGCTTAAAAATTGATCCGATTAATTCGATTAAAATCGTCCAAATACATATCCGTAGTTATATTCAAGAAAAATATATTCACATGTTTTAGATAAAATAGAAGAACTTGAATTTAAAACAGTAAAACTAATTAAATTCTTTCAAATTTTATAAATAAAATTTAGTATATATTCAAGTGGGAAATGTAAATATGAGCGGAAATGCAATCGAATTGAGTATGTCGAACAATTTTCACTTTTAAATATTAAATTCAATTAGTTTGATGAATTTTCAAACAAAGCGAAAAAAAATTTAGTTTTATTTGTTTCCTATCATTTCTTGTTGTTATCTGAAAACATTGAGATAAATTTGGCAATTAAATATTTCTTCGAAATTTATACGGATATGCTAATAAAATATTGTTTTAATACTGAACTTACAATGCAATTATCATCCAACTTGAGTATATCGCATAGGAAAATAGTACATAAATGAAATATAGAAATAAGAACTTCGTAGGAAACATCTTTTTGAACTATCTGAAAATAATTAAATGCATAATTAATACAGCTAATTAAAAATCAAACTTTGTATTTCCAACATTTGTTTTCGTTTTCTGCTTAAATTTCTGAACATTTAGAACAGCATATCTCCGAGAGAAAAAAAATATTATTAAATTGACTAAATTTATGAGAAGATTCTGGCTATAAATCTAGGTGTACCAAACTTCCCCTTTCCTTGGCGAAACAGAAATCTCAGCCTAAAGATATTCACCTAGCCGAGAATAACAAACTATGAAATCCGAACCCGACAAAAACTATTCTTAAACAAACAAGAATCTGCAATCATATAGAAACTTGTGACGTAAGGTCTTTAACCATTTGGTATTAACTGGAATAAAATCAATATTTTCAGATATTTAAAAAGCATCTTTCCCAGTAATACTAGATGATGCTGGAAGTAATTGCACTCAGCTTGAAACTTGAAAAATAGGTAGAAAAGAAAAGAATTCCCGAGCGAGCGATGAAGTTAAATAAAATTGTGAGCCACCAATTTAGAAAATTTATAGACTTCAGGAAGAGCAGAATGTTTTGGATATGCTGTGTGTATATTTCCAGATAAATTATTCTTTTTGTATGTCTATAAAAATACAAAAATTTGATCAGGCATGGAGTTAACCTAAGCATAAGACATCGTTTTAAACCAAATTTTATAAATCAAAAATAACTATAGCTATTTATTTTGCTGCAAGAAGGGTTGATTGATGTGGGCACAAGAACCTTTTGTAAGATAAGCTATTCCTAGCTTAAAATTCAGACTATAATTTTAATGAAGCCATTAATATTAGGGAAACAGCATGCGTAAATAATTAAACAAGAAATGGCTAGAAGTAAAAAATGCTTAAGCGATTCAGATGAAACAGCATGTAAAATACCCGCTTCTTTATAAATGGCGAAAGTTTTTATGTGCGTTTTGTGAAAATAAAAATGGTGGATGACAACTATTAAAACTAAAATGTTAAGAATCTCCGTGAAGTCACGGCTGAATAATCTATTAAAATATGCCTTATAGTTAAAATGCTCCAGCAACCACTACATTTTTTTCCATGGATTGGGAGAGGTACTGAGAAAAATATTTGCGAGTAAGCCTCAAATGATCATTCCTTAAGTGGATTAACACTTTTGCAATTTAGAGGAAATTCATGATGTAATCAAAGGTTTTTACATTGTACAATTTGCTGTAGTTAAATTCCACTGATCTTGCCTACTTTGAAAAATTCCTTTTCCGAGTATATGTACCCACTTCAACACAAGAAAGTTGTACACGCAATTCCCCTATATATTTCGCAGAAGCATTCTCATTTCCCCGAATATAAATACTGGCAGGGATCCAAGAGAAATTATCACTCATCTTGGAGTAAAGTATGGGGCAGAAATTAAATAATTGACATGAATGGTTTATCTGGATTTAGATAGTGACAGCGTCTACAAATTTCCCAGTGATAAAGAGGAAGAGCAGTTCCTCCTGAACAAGTCATTTTTTGAATCTATCATGCGAAACAGATAAACTTTGTCACAGGAGAATTATTTCTTATCTTTTTTCTTTGTTTTGCTTTGGTAATGGGAAAATTCACGTCCCATATTTCTTACGTAAATGGAAAAATTTTAAATATGAGAATGTCTATTTGTTATAAATCGTTGCGGCTGTCTTACAAAAAAACATATTATAAACTTTCTTATCATGGTCATTGATCACTTTGTCAAGAAAGCCCTTTTCAAAAGAAGGGAGGTATGATCAAAGATGCTCAGTTGTAACATATTTTTGAATTGGGTTTTGTTCTGGGATTGAAGATGCTTCTGGTAATTTCTTGTCTGCCAAGGTGTATGTTGCCAAAAACATCATCAGTTTGTTTTCTACACTTATTGAAATGCTGGAGCTTAGATCAATTGTCTACTTTGGAATGTTACTTCTGTTACTATCAAGGCTATTGCAACACCCTAGATACTGCTCTTACCTAAACTTTTTTGTAAAACAAAACTTTACTGCATCTAGAATCTGCTCATCAAACTGATTGGTTACTCCCAACAAGCAGTTTGTGAAAGCAAATTTCCCTTTGTATCCAGAGTTCTGGTAATTTTAAAATGTCTATTTTCACTAATTTTGGCGAGTTGTTGCCAAGTGGTAAAATTGAGACGGATCAATGCAATTACATTTTACATATGAAAAAGAACTAAAACCTTTTCTTTTAAATGTATTCCAGTGATAAAAACATTCATACAAATGCTACCATCACTTTGATGCTTCCTTATTACAAGGTAAACAAGTTTTACAAGTTTTTTCTTGAAGATTAGTTTTGTAAAAGGATTGGTGCTCCAAACAATTGTTTAACGCAAAAATGTCCAAGTGATGATATGTTTAAAGAGGGTATTATATCATCGTATAATTTTCTACCTTAAACAATACGATGCTTAACCATTTAGTTCTTCTAATTTGAAAATCAAACGTGTTTGCATTCATGCAAAATTCCTTTTTTGTTGAGTCAAAAATGTGATGCCGTTTCAAAATTCAATAATAATAATTTTGGCTCTTGCACAAAACTTCATGCAAAGATGCATCTTTTGATTACTGTAAAGATTCATTAAGCAATATAAGATTTTTCATATTGCAATTTTAGTTTTGTCCTTTCACTCCAAGACGTGATAGATAAAACGTTCTTGGTTGAATATGATGGTAATTTGAGCATTTTCTTGTCAATGAAACCTTTCATAAATTTTATGGAAATGTTTTAAATTTTAGTGTATTTAATTTTCATCCCAAAACTCAATTTCTATTTTCTACTATATGATAGCAGTCATAGAGCATTTTCTACAACAACGTGCATGCGTTTAGAATTTATGCTTAAATAATATCAGATTTCTTCACGATGAGGCGAAAAAATTTTACTTTCCATCCCTAAGAGTATCTTTTCAAATAGATATTCAGAAACAGATTGACAAGCCAGGAACCACTATGCCGTACTCAAATAAAAATCGAATTTTTTACCCATCACCAGCAAGAAAAAAAATTATCATGGAAACTTGCTATCAAGGGCCAGAAGAGACAAATGGGAAAAGTAGCTGTTAGTCTAAAAATGAAGGAAAAAAATCAGATAATTGTAAATTGATTGTTCAGCCAATTTTTCTAAAATTAATGCTATACATGATTAGAAAGATTATGTTCCTATTTTCTTTTGTTTGAAACTAAAATTGTATTTTACGAGATTTTTTTTGTAGAAATGTTTTAGGCAAACATTTTCGAAGCTGTATTCTTAGCTATAATGTACAATACTATAATGAAATATATTCCTTCAAGTGAAATGTAAAATACATGTAAGTGTAAAGAGTAATAAATATAAATGATTGATTATATGTTAATAATCATTTTTCAAATATGGATGTATGCTGTTATAAATATTTCAAAATCTGATTATATGTATATATTGTACATATGTATAAATTGTTCGTAAACGATTGTATTGTATTGTTCGTAAACTATTTGAATTTTCTAAGCTGAAAGATTTTTATTTGTGTATAGTTTTCTGAAATAAACGCCTGTTATGGAGTTTTCTCTTTATTACGAGTAATTTTTTTCTTACTATTTTAAGATGAACCATAATTTTGCGGTTCTTTCAACTTTCTATGCATATAGGACTTTACCGTTTCAAACCAAACAATCAGTAACTATTAATGTATAACTTCTTTTCTAGATTGATTTAGCAAAATTTCTTCTGCAAACAGTTTTTTAAAGACTGAAATTGAAATTCTTATCAAATACTTTTCAAACCGTCTGAATATGATGACTGATTTAATTTATGTGTTATTTATGGAATGTAAATTTCTTGAAATAAATGTCTAAATTTTAACTAGAAATATTTAAATTTATTATGTTGAAACAAATATTTAAAAGTTGTAATTATTACGTAAATATTAAATTATAATTAAAATAAATATTTATAAATAAATTATTTTAAAATTGTAAATTTATTAAAATGTATAATTATTTCAAAAAATGCTGCAATCAAATGACGATTCATTTAATGATTAAATCAAATTCTCATGAGTTTCTTCCAATACAATCCTTAAATAAGTTTTTGTTAATCGCAATTAGTTGCGCGTTCTAGACAATTAATATTACATTTGAAAATGGAAAATTATAATATCAAGATAATTTATTTCAAAATGTTAGGTGTTGTAATAATTTGTTTACAAATTTGTCATAATATTAATAATTAATTATAATAGTAATAATAATTGCAAATGTTAGTTATTTAATAATAGTACTGTAATAACTTTTTGTAATGTCTTTGAAATGCGAAATGATACGAATGGTAAATTTTACAGAAGAGATCAGTGAATCTTGACTTACTAAATTTGGCCACATAGTTTATTTTATTGTAAGAAATGCCTAATTAATAGAGCTTCCAAATTTTACTTGGATTTTTTAATTAAAAATTAATATTTAATTTTTTTTCAATCATTAATTTACTTTTTGGTGAATATTACAAAAAATACATTTTGCATAACGAAATTACAAAAAGCAACTTGGACACAATAACGTTTTTTCTATAAATTCTTTTTCATATTTCTGATAATTTTTCTAAAATGGATTTAAATGTATATTTTTAATAATATTAAACTTCAGTTTTCAGCAACGAGATTTAGAATCGCGTGATCTGTTTCAATATTATCGCTTCGCACTCAAATGTCTTCTCTCTGTCACCATTCAAGCGGTGCATCTTTTTGACATTTAATTTTAATTGGTAAAAATACTTACAGAATGTTAAAAAGATGTCGATTCATTTTCAGGGAAATTCAACTTAAAAGAGTTGCGTGCATATATGTTTGGGGGGGGGGGGGTAATAAAAAGGTCCATGACGTAAGGGAATAATTATGCATCGAATTATCTTTTTGAGTGCAATGGGCAAATGTTTTTTCATGCGTATTAAGGTTGCTTTACTATTAAGCGAATCTGAAAGATAAATTAGACGCATGAATTTAAATCATTTTAATTCGAAGCAACACAAGAGGCTAGATTCGTATCTTCAGATTACATTGAATAGTTCGATAAAGAATATTTAACTTTTATGACATTTTATTTCTAAATTTATTTGATAGATATTTAATTTGGTGCATAATTTAATTTTGGTACTAATTTATCAGGCTAGGAGGTTTCTGAATTCGTTTAATATTTTTAAGAGTTCGATTTTTGAGTATAAAATATCTTCCTTGCCCAAATTTTATTACTTCAATCTAAAGTGAGTTTGAAAACAAAAGTAAGCAATATTAAATATTTTTGTCATAAGGATGATAACATTTAAAAAATTAATTAAAATCTTAAGACAAACTTCCAGGTCCTTCTACAAGGGAATATTTCTGACTATGATGCAAACTATCATTTCATTACACCTCATTGATTTTTTTATATATATATATGTTCTTCTGAAGGAGAGAAAGAACAATGATATGCATGGAAGGGTTTCGAAATGAAAAGCCTCAATTTTCTAATTGTACCTTGGAGCGTTATTCCAATTGAGTATTATAATGATAATTGCCCATTCCTTCAATACTTGAGTTGTTCAAGCCATTTGTCGTTAAAGGTACAATAGGCAGGCACGCTAGTTTTGTATTATGATATCTAAATGCGAATAAATTGTTTTATATAAATTTTCTAAATACACTAAATTTTGTAAATTAAAAGAATGTAGACTAAATTGTTCTATTTGGGACATAGATTATTCTTGCGCAGTAGATACCTACAAACAATGTTTAAAAATTTAATTAGTTTTAATGAATTTTTCTCAAAATTCAATTTAGTTTTCGGTAGATACATAAGAAAATGCCTTGATGCTTTAAAAAAAGGTATAAAAATTAACTTTTCATTGATATAAAAAAATTCACTGAAAAAAATCATTTTTATGCATTTTATCTAAAAAATGCTTCAGAATTTACTTAAAAAGAAATTTTTACTGTTTCAACTTTGAAATTTAGAATCCTGTGAAGGTATTAAAAGCAATTTTTTTTGTTTGCAAGTTATTGCTGCTATATATTTAAGATTAAATTTGATAATTTAATTTTGATGCTACAGATTTCATTTAAAATTTTTAAGACTTTGTTTTTGAGTATTAAATACCTTTCACAAATTTTATTACTAGAATTTTATATTAGTCTGAACGCGAAATTATGAAACGTCAAATATTTTAGTCATAATAGATTTTAATATTTTTTTTAATACTATGTCTCCACTTTTAAGACAAGTACTAAGTTTCTACGAGGAAATATTTCTCGCTACGATACAAAATATCTTTCCACTGTTTTTTTTAATCGAAGTTCTTGCGGAGAAGAGAAAATGGCAACTATTTGGCTGGGTTTAAATCAAAGGAAACAAGTGCACTTCATGGAAGAATTTGGAACTCAAAAGTGCGATGTTTTTAATTATATCCTTCGGCATTATTCAATTAAATATTGTAGTAAAAATTAACCACGCCCTCTTTATTGGAACTATATAAGTATTTATAAAATCGTTGGAACTCGGCAAGTGATCTTGTGACTACAGCTGTGGTACCGAGTCTAAATTTGGTTTAGATGAGTCGGGAAAAAAAAGGGTCTTAAATATATATTCGCCAGGATCAAACGATCCAAGATCGGTATTTTGTAACCATTGAACTTCGACATGATGGAAGCCATTTGCCACTTTCCACGGTTCACAATTTTATGCCCCGGGAGGAGGTAAAATCTTTGCGAGTATTTTTTGAAGATTTCTCTCCATTTTTTCTATGATGTAAAATTGATGTCAATAGAAACATTCATAATCAATTTGCTACGAAAAATAAAGTTGCAGAAAACAACAAAATACGGTAAATCTTCATTTCAATATTTCTGTATAACAAAAAAATTTTAAAAAATTCGAAACTAAGAGACTGGCAGTATCGTATAATAAATAATAAGATGAAGTATTTTAAAAAAGAGATTATTAATTCTGTAAGAAAAAAACTAAACAAAAATATTCTCGAAAGGAAAAATTCAAAGTATTTCTCAACCAATCGCCTCAACGCATTCTTCTACGTAGAATTACATTGAGCTACAATGGCTTTTCAGAATGGAAGGGAAATCATTAAAGCGAAGTAGGGATTGCTTTAGCAAATTACCAATTGGATCAACAATTTGAGAAAATAATTTCATCAAATATCTAGTAATCACTGGTCGATTATCAACTAATCAGAGTGGACAGCTGCCTGGTGTTGCATATATGAAAGGATGCGTAAATGAATCAAATAAAAAATACAGGGTGTTCATTAATTATTGCCTGGGTTTCCGTACCTCATAACTTTCGTATAAAAAATATTAAGCGAAAACCGATTACGTATTCGTAAATTACAACTCAAAGAATTTTATTAATGATATTTAAGTGTAAAACTTGCACAATTTGCACTTTGTAGGCATTCAGCTGAAGGAGATTCTTTGAGATGTACTTTACGAATACATAATTCTTTGAGATGTACTTTACGAATACATAATTCTTTGAGATGTACTTTACGAATACATAATTCTTTGAGATGTACTTTACGAATACATAATTCTTTGAGTTGTACTTTACGAATACATAATCTCCTTCAAATGAATGCCTATAAAGTGTAAATAGTGCAAGCTTTACACTTAAATATCATTAATAAAATTCTTTGAGTTGTAATTTGCGAATACGTAATCGGTTTTTGCGTAATATTTTTTATTCGAAAGTTATGAGGTATGGAAACCCCGACAATAATTAAGGAACACCCTGTATTATTAATATATTTTTTCAATCAACAGATTTGTAAATATAAGATATCTATGCATGGTATAAAATGAAGGCTCCTGAAAGCGTCTGAAATTTGAAAGAGAAAAACACAACAAATACTTAACTGATATTTTAGATATTTGCACCATTTTGCAGATCATTTATTGGAGGAGATTTTCGTATATCGAAGTCATATCAAAATAAACAAAGGAGTTTTATAACTGGGATTTTAATTATTTTGCTACTAGGATTCGCGCCTGCGTAAAACAGCAGTGTCTATGCTTTGCACTTATCCGCGCTTGTGCGGAAATTTCAAACTTCGCATGTGCAAAAAGCAAGAGCTGTGATATTCTTATGTGATACTTTTCTTTGTTTACGTCTGATTTTTCAACAGCAATTCAAAACACATTATGCCCACAAAAAAGAGGAACTCCAAAATTCTCCGGAAAACAATCAACGCAAAAACACTGCGTTTGTTGCGCGATACTGAAAACGTCGAAGAAAGAAACATTCGGTTTAGCGAATGTCAAAGAAAGTATGTCCATACTAAGGAAGAAATGTCTGCTGTTGATCGAAGTAACCGCCTCTCTTTAAATAGCTCTGCAATTGAATTACATAGACAGAATGAATCTCGTGAGGAACGAAATGATTGCCCAGACAATAAGCGAAATGATTGCCAGACCTTTGTAAGACCTTCGAGCGCATAGTCAATGCTCGACTAATTTTCGAACTAGAGAAACATAGTTGCATCTCCCCATTGCAGAATGGTTTCCGTAGAGGTCGCTCAACTTTTGACAACCTCGTATTACTGGAAACCGAAATTCGCAATGCATTTGTCGGAGAAACCACCTTGTCTCTATATTCTTTGATATAGAAAAAGCGTATGACCGAGCATGGCGCAATGGTATACTTTCTACCATTTTTAACTTTGGATTTAGAGGAAATCTGCCCATATTTTTACAAAATTTTTTGACACAACGTACCTTTCGTGTTCGAATCGGTAATGTTTATTCTAATTATTTTATTCAAGCTGAGGGTGTTCCGCAGGGAAGTTGTCCTCAGTGTCACGCTTTTTATTGTTCATATAAGCCAGATTTTGAATCATTTGCTTTCACCAGTTACTGGAACACTATATGTTGATGATCTGCAGATCTCATGCCAAGGCAGTAATATGGATTTATTAGAGCGACAATTACAAAACGCGGTAAATAAATTGGTAGCATGGTGCAATAACAATGGTCACACCATCTCTCCAGAGAAGAGTAGTTGTGTACACTTCTGTAGGAAAAGATGTATTCATCAGGATCCCAATATTCAAATAAATGATTCACTGATTCCTGTAGTGAATGAAGTACGTTTCTTGGGAGTAATTTTCGATCGAAAGCTCACCTTTCTCTCGCATATCCTACACCTTCGAAGAAAGTGTGAGAAGGCGTTAAACATTTTGAAAGTACTCTCCAGAACATCTTGGGGTGCCGATCGAATCCCCCTTCTTCGTATTTATGAAGCAATAGTCCTTTCCAGAATTGATTACGGGTGCATGGTATATGGTTCTGCCCGTTCATCTGTTCTGAGGCGTCTAGATCCCGTCCACCATTCAGCTTTGCGTATCTGTTCTGGTGCATTTCGTACCTCTCCAGTTGAAAGCCTCTATGTCATATGTCATCAGCTACCCCTTTGCTTAAGGCGGCAGAAATTATCTGTTCAGTTTTATTTCAGAACTAAATCTGTTTCAAAATACCCCTTAAGCAATATGGCATTACCAGTAGGTCTGCGTCGATTGTATAATGCCCGTCGTTCGCATATACTTCCCTTTTATGATAGAGTCAAATTGCTGCTGCATGACTCGGATCTCAAAGACGTTCATATTAAAGCAGTTGACTCCTTTTGCTTCCCTCCCTGGGATATCCCGCATTTTTCCTTTTTGAACCCCTTTACAGGATTCGATAAATCCTTAACTGCACATGTTGTTTTTCGGCAGCTTTTTTTATATCACCGCCATCAGTATTCATCTTTTGTGCCTATTTTCACGGACGACTCGAAATCAGATGGAAATGTTGGATGTGACATCGTGTTTCCATCTGAGACATTGAGTCACCGTCTTCATAATTGTTGTTCCGTTTATACTCCTGAGTTAATGGCAATTTTCTGTGCTCTTCAGAAAATTTCGGCTGCTACTCAGCATAATATCATTATTTATTCTGATAGCATGAGTGCTTTAAAAGCACTTTCTAATTATCACAACGGAATGCATCCAATTGCTATTCGAATTTTGTTTATGTTGCGTGTATTAGAAAAGGCCGGTCTAAACATCTTATTTTGTTGGGTTCCTAGTCACGTGTTCATTTTAGGGAATGAGAAAGCAGATTCAGCTGCAAAATTTGCTTCGACATTTATGATCAAAGGACTTCCGTTTTGCGACGTTAAATTGTCTCTTAACTGTAGCATTTTATCTACCTGGCAAAAGTCATGGGATCTGCAGATCCATAATAAATTACATTTAATCAAACCGAAAATTAATTTGTGGCCAGTTAACACTATACGAGAGGTTGATGTCAAATTGACTCGCCTCCGTATAGGACATACTCGTTACACGCACAGGCACCTCATTTTTGGCGAGACGGCGCCAAAGTGTCTCACGTGTGGTGTAGATTTTACAATAAATCACATTTTAATTGAATGCCCATCTTTTAATTCCATCCGTCTACACTTTTTTAAGTCTTCGTCATTAACTTTACAAGACCTGGTGGAAGAGAAATTCCACCCAAACATTTTTAAATTTTTAAAAACTATTGGTTTTTATATTTGTATCTAGTGCTTTTTAACTACTGCTAATGCTTGGTGTGTTTTTTTACATCGTTCTATTGTAGCGTTTTTATCGAATCAGTGTTTCATATAGAATTATTACCATGCTTGCACATTTATTTTCTGCATGTGTATTTGGATACCTTTGGATTTATATTTTAATATCTGTGCTTTTACTGTCTGCCCTGTCTTCTTACCATTTGCTTGGCGCAGCATGGTCAAAAATGGCTTTTGCGCCAAAAAACCAAACCAAACCAAACCAACCTTAGATTTAAAGAGTATCTGTAATTACGGTCGAACCTTCGAATTCGAAAATTTCTATATACTGAACATATTTTTACAAATGTAGAAATTTCAAATGAAAAAGAGTTTTTGTACATCGATCAAACATTTCCTCATTAAAAAAGCAGGTTCTTCCTGTTATAGACAAAAAGTAAGCATTAATTTCATCCATTCCAGTAGAAACATAAATTAAGAAGAAGAAAACTGCCTTAGGATTTCTTAATGTAATAGAAATAGATCAGAATTCGCTGACTAGGGAGTAATAAACATTTGCTGATGAGTCATGAATATTTCATAATTTCTGTTTTATAAACTCCTTTCTAATTTGTAACGCATTTTTTTTTTTTTTTTTTTTTAGATTTTCTTACAGTAAAATCTTAACGGAAATCATTTAAAAGTTAATTCATTTAATAAAAGAATTCCCTTAAGTTCACTTAATAAAAAAGCGTTGAAAGTGTGTGTAGGGGGGGGGGTGAGAGTACCCAAAGAACATACTGGCTCAATGGATACTGATGCACAATAGTTGCTCAATATTAACTTTTGTCCTGAATTAACCATTTTTACTGAATCGATTGTATTTATCTGGCGAGTTTTGGATGATTAATCCCTCGCGTGGCGTTAAAATCATCCGAATATGAAATGTTTGTTTTTGACGCGTGCGCCTCAATCGACTGAATCAAGAAATTGAGATAAAACTATATTTGTGATCATAAAATCACATGCAAAATTTGATATATTTAGGTCAGTGCGTTTTTATGTTATCGCGTTTACACGTTTCTGAAAGTACAAACCGACAGACGGTCTAACTTTTGATGCATTTGGCTCACCAGACAGACCGACTTCTTCTGACTGGATTTTGTTAAAAAATTTATAGAATCTATAAATATGGTTTACAGTAAACCAAATGGCACTTGTCTAGCTCAAAGTATTTTTAACTATCCTTCTCACAAACATACAGACAGACAGATAGATAATTTCCAAAATGTGTTTCTCGAAACTAAGGAAAGAGCAAAACGTGAAGATTTGTCAAAATTTCAAATTCGAATGTCTTGTTGATTACTTTATCTCTACTTCGCACACTTGAAAATAAAAAAACACCCACGGTTTCACTTGCAGGGGGCAGCGTGAACGTTGTAATTTCGTTATCGCATTCAAATTAAGGGTTCCCAATATAATAGAAACAACACCGAAAGAAAGTATCTGTAATTTATATATTTCAATCATTTTTAAAGAAGTGTTCTTACTTGATCTTATTAATTGTGTTTACTTGAATATTGTTTACTTATATATCTCCTTAATAGTGCTTACTTGAATATTGTTTACTTATATATCTCCTTAATAGTGCTTACTTGAATATTGTTTACTTATATATCTCCTTAATAGTGCTTCCCCTCAGGGGCTCACCTACTATAGGTGAGTACGGGTGTCCCAATCCCGAGGTACCCAGGGATCTTTACTCCTTTCATGTTCAAACTCCCCTACGCCTTCTGCTTTCCGCTGTTTTTTCCTTCCCTCGACGGCAAGCGAGGGAGCTCTCCATGAGAAGCTGTCGCCGCTCTGTTTGCTTCTAGCTTCTCATGGACAGCCAAAACCCCACGTGTTTGCCGTGCGTGGCGACCCATTAGAAAGACGGGTGGTACACTGTGGTCCCCGGTGTATCAATCGGCTGGTACCTAGTCACCTGAGTGGCTAGTCTGCCAGGGATCAAGCGAAGGGGTTACTCCTTGGGCTTGGCGTTAAGGGTGGTCACTGTCCCCGGGGGTAACTCCCAGCGTATAGGTACCGATTAGCACTAGGGTGGATGCTGAGGCTGGGAATGACCAGAGCCGGTAATTGCCTTCCCATGTTGGGCTCCGTGGTGGGCGGTGCCGTCGGACCCGAATCACTTACTATATCGTATGGGCTCCTCCAAACGTGGTCCCTTCAGTGGGCATAGAAACATTCCAATATCTTCCAACATATCTTATCATTTCGATCCATTTTACATTGTAAAGCGAGTTTCTGTAAATAACGAAACTTTTCAAACTGTCTCTCCCTTCCTTGTGCAAAAGAATATAACGGCAACAGTTGGCGATGTTAAATCCATTCGTAAAATGCGCTCTGGTGACTTGCTTGTTGAGGTGAATTCTCGTAAGCAAGCCCAGCAGATTCAAAAATTAAAAGCACTGGGAAATATACCAATAACTGTAAGTCCTCACCAGTCGTTGAATACCTCTAAAGGTGTCATTACCTGCGGGGAACTCTTAAATGTCCCCATAGATATAATAAAATCAGAAATGAAACCGCAAGGAGTTATAGATGTCCGCCGCATCACTATACGGCGTAATGGACAACTCCTTGAAACAAAACATCACATCTTAACGTTTCAGACACCCAAACTACCAGAATTTGTTTACGCAGGTTATATACGACGCCCAGTAAGGCCGTACATTCCGAACCCACTTAGATGCTTTCAGTGCCAGCGATTTGGCCATTCTAAAGTTAATTGCCGCGGGTCTTTAACATGTGCCCGCTGTGCAGAAAAAGGGCATGATAGCCAGGAATGTTCCACACAGGAAAAGTGTGTGAACTGTAAAGGCGATCACCCTTCCTTTTCTCGATCATGCCCCAGCTGGCAGCTTGAAAAACAAGTAATAACAATAAAAATCAAAGAAGATCTTTCATATCCCGAAGCCAGGCGTAGAGTTCAAGCACAAACTCCTACTCCTGGTAAAAGTTACGCTTCTGTTGTTCAGAACACCTTTTGCGCAAACTGTTCGTGTAATAATTGTGTAAAGTTTCACACTGATTCAAAACCACCTGAAAATATTAGGAATTCTGATTCTGAACATTCTAGCAATAGTACACTTGACAGACCCAAGAAACCACAAAAGAAATCGAAGAAAAAATTGCAAAACTCGCTGACGTTAAAGTTAGCAAAACGCGGTATTTCGAAACAGGAACTGCCTTTAAAATTGAAAAAGTCGGCATCTAAAAATTCCGTCGCTTTAGGACTTGCGACGCAGGGTATAGTCCACAAGGACTTGTCGTCCATATTTGGTGGCATGCCCAAAAGTCCAGATCGCCTTTCTCTCCATCCATCAGATGAGGATGAGGATGAGGATTTGCACATGAGTTGTGAGGTTTCCGCAACTCTACCACATGCGCCTATTAACTTGCCTGCAATCTCAAATTCTTAATGGGTACCTTCATTTCCTGGAATTGTCGCGGCCTTCGGTCCAAACTTTTTGACATTAAGACCATTATGAACACGTTTCATCCTGTTTGTTTTGGTCTTCAAGAGACCTTCTTGAAGTCCAATATTCCAATTAAATTACGCGGTTATAATTGTGCTCGGAACGATGCAGACACTGAATCTCATAGTTCGGGAGGGGTGTGTATCTTCACCTCTAATCTATATCCGAGCACACCTCTCACTTTACAAACTTCTCTACAGGCTGTGGCTGTTCAAGTTCAGACACGAATTTTGGTCACAGTCTGTTGTATTTATCTACCGCCTCACGATGTCATACGTCAGCAAGATCTTGACCAGTTAGTAGACCAGCTTCCTAAGCCTTTTATTTTATGTGGCGATTTCAATGGACATAGCACTTTGTGGAGTTCAGATAGTACAAACTCTCGAGGGCGGCAGATCGAACAGTTTATAACAAATAACTGTATCTGTCTGCTCAATAATGATGAGAAGACGTACTTTCATGAACCCACACGTAGATTTCATAGCCTTGATCTAGCCATGTGCTCTCCTGAACTCTTGCCATCGTTGACCTTTACAGTCAGCAAAGATCTACATAATAGTGATCATTTTCCTATTATTGTCTCCCATGCCCACAGCGGCGGTGCGACTCCCTGTCCTCCGCGGTTTCTATTCCAGCGGGCAGACTGGGATAATTTCAAGCAATTGGCAGATATCACCGAGAACATGGTCAGTACTTACGACATCACGGAAGCAGTACAAAATGTCATTAACTGCATAATAAGATCCGCGAATGCTACTATTCCGAAGACTTCCCCACGTCTAAGGAAATTTCGTAGACCGTGGTGGAATGAAGCTTGTCGCGACAGTCATAAAAACCAAAAGAAACGTTGGAGTATTTTTCGAAGGTATCCGACAACAGAAAATCTGATTGCATTTAAGCGTGCCAAAGCTCTTGCTCGTCGCATTCGTCGTCAAAGTCAGAGAGATTCTTGGATAAAATTCGTATCCTCCATTACATCCTACACTTCCAGTAAACATATGTGGAAAAAAGTAAAGGCCGCTAATGGAATATATAGTGAAACCTCCATTCCTGTTTTAAATACAGGAAATATGGTGCACTCAACTCCATTAGATGTTGCCAATATTCTTGGTCAAGCATTCTCACAAGTGTCTGCTATTGATTCTTACAGTCCTACGTTTATGGCTATTAAGAATCGCGCGGAACGGTTGCGTCTGCGCTTTAATGACCGACGCCCTTTTCCATATAACTGCGAATTTAGGATGTTTGAACTGGAAACGGCTTTATCTAAAGCCAATGATACAAGTCCTGGCCCAGATGGGATCACATATAATATGCTCCGCCATTTGAATGCAACTTCCCTTACGAATCTGTTAATATTATTTAACAAAATATGGATTGAACAGAAGTACCCTTCACAATGGTGCGAGGCTATTGTGATCCCAATCTTAAAACCTGGTAAGGAACCATCAAATCCTTTGAACTACCGACCAATTGCTCTGACGAGTTGCCTTTGTAAGACCTTTGAGCGCATGGTCAATGCCCGTCTGATATTCGAATTGGAGAAAAACGGATGCATATCCTCGTTGCAGAGTGGTTTCCGTAGAGGTCGGTCTACTTTTGACAACCTAATTCTACTGGAAACCCAGATACGCAACGCATTTGTTAGGAGGAACCACCTTATCTCCATATTCCTTGATATTGAGAAGGCGTACGACCGTGCTTGGCGCTTTGGCATACTTTCTACAATTTTTAACTTGGGTTTTAGGGGAAACCTCCCCATATTTTTACAAAACTTTTTATCTCATCGGACTTTCAGAGTTCGCGTTGGCAACACTTATTCATCTAATTTTATCCAAGCTGAGGGAGTTCCTCAGGGAAGTGTCCTCAGTGTCACTCTTTTTATTGTTCATCTTAATCAAATTTTAACTCTTTTACCTTCATCTGTTCATGGATCACTTTATGTTGATGACTTGCAGATCTCATGCCAAGGCAGCAATATGAATTTAATAGAACGGCAATTGCAAAATGCCGTTAATAAAGTGGTAGATTGGTGCGACAAGAACGGGCACACTATCTCTCCGGAGAAGAGCCAATGCGTCCATTTTTGCAGGAAAAGAAATGTACACCTTGATCCGAATATTCATATTCGCAATATTTCAATTCCAGTGGTGAATGAAATTCGGTTTTTGGGAGTGATTTTTGACCGAAAGCTCACTTTCCTTCCTCACATCTTAAGCCTACGACAGAAGTGTGAGAAATCATTAAATATTCTAAAAGTTCTGTCTAAAACATCTTGGGGTGCCGATCGAACCTCCCTACTACGAATTTATCAAGCAGTTGTACTTTCTCGCATTGATTATGCCTGCATGGTGTATGGGTCTGCACGCTCTACGGCTTTGCGGCAATTGGATACCGTACACCACACTGCTCTAAGAATCTGTTCAGGAGCATTTCGCACTTCTCCAGTAGAGAGCCTGTATGTTATTTGCCATCAACCCTCTCTCTCTTTAAGGCGTTTAAAGTTATCTATTTTATACTATTACCGCACAAGATCTGTCCCTAATCACCCTATTTGTCATATGAATCTTCCCATTGGTCTTCGCAGACTATATGATGCCCGCCCCTCACATGTTCTTCCATTCAATGAGAGAGCAAAATTGCTCATGCGTGATTCGGACCTTTCAAATGTCACTATCACGACTGTTGATTCTTTTTGCTTTCCGCCTTGGGATGTCCCATGCTTTTCATTTCTGAATCCATTTGCAGGTTTTAATAAGTCCTCCACTTCTTCTGTTTTTTATCAGCAGCTTTTTCTTTATCATCGCTGTCAGTATTCTTCTTTCACACCAATCTTTACAGATGGTTCCCGATCAGATGGGTATGTCGGTTGCGGCATCATAATTCCATCTGATACTCTAAGCTATCGCCTACACAACTCTTGTTCCGTTTTCACGGCTGAGTTGGTGGCAATTTTCTGTGCTCTTCGGGAAATCTTGCCACTTTCTGAGCGTAATTTTATAATTTATACTGACAGTCTGAGTGCTTTGGAGACACTCTCCCATTATCAATATCAGACGCATCCAGTTGCCTTACAAATTTTGTGCACACTAAGACTCCTAGAAAACAAGGGTTTCAAAATACTTTTTTGTTGGATCCCAGGGCATGCAGGTATTTCAGGTAATGAAAGGGCAGATTTTGCAGCTAAATCTGCAACACTATTTTTAACACAATCTCTTCCATATTGTGATGCTAAGCGGTCCCTTGTACGACATATCTTTTCTAAATGGCAGATGGCATGGGATCTGCAGATCCACAATAAGTTGCATTTCATCAAACCCACAGTTGGTTTATGGCCTACTTTACGACAACGTGAGGATGATGTCAAAATGACTCGCCTCCGTATAGGGCATACTCGATATACTCACCGCCATCTCCTTTTTGGTGAAAGGGCACCAATATGCTCCAAATGTCATATTGAGATAAGCATTCAACATGTTTTGATTGTCTGTCCTAATTTTGAAGTTCATCGTCGTTACTTCTTCCACTCGTCAAATCTTAACATGCAAGACCTGGTGGGTGAAACATACCATCCAAATATTTTTAAATTTTTAAAATCTATCAATTTTTTTACTTGTATCTGACATTTATTGCTATATTCCTCTGTATACTACTGAGCTTTTAAAACATTTCATTTTTTTCTCAACTATAAAAAATTAATTTTATTGTAAATTAGTAATCATTGTTACATTTAAATTTCATGCATTCATTGCGACTTTAAAATTTAAAAAATGGACATTTTTTTTTTTAATCACATACTATATGGGATGAAATTGAACCATATGCTTGGCGCAGTATGGCCAAAATTGGCTTTTGCGCCATTAAACCCAACAACAACAACCTTAATAGTGCTTACTTGAATATTGTTTACTTATATATCTCCTTAATAGTGCTTACTTGAATATTGTTTACTTATATATCTCCTTAATAGTGCTTACTTGAATATTGTTTACTTATATATCTCCTTAATAGTGCTTACTTGAATATTGTTTACTTATATATCTCCTTAATAGTGCTTACTTGAATATTGTTTACTTATATATCTCCTTAATAGTGCTTACTTGAATATTGTTTACTTATATATCTCCTTAATAGTGCTTACTTGAATATTGTTTATTTATATATCTCCTTAATAGTGCTTACTTGAATGCTGCCGACAAATAATCACCCCAGAAGGGGAATTGGTTCATAATTTCAAACGAATCTGCAAATAAGAGTTCTTTAAAGACCAGATGTCAGTTTATATTAATTTAGTTTAGCATTTTCAATTATCTTTCACAAAGAGACAAAAAGACGTAATTCAAAAAAAAAAAATTGTAGCCAGAAAAGTCTGAAATGTAGATATTTGTCAGAATCACGAGTTTGAATTTTTAGACGTTTACAGCATTTTCTCGTATTATATTACGTACATAAGAAAACAGATAATGTTGAATGAAAAAAAAATTGACTGTGATATTTATTTACGTTTCATCACAATTTTTACAATTTAATTTAATTAATTTAAAAATTGTATTATCATTTTTACCGATATTAAAAAAAATAGCTACTTTCTTTATAGCGCATTTTTCAGAAATGTTTATTTTGCTAATTTCTTAATAGATTACTTAAAATTCTCATGTGTTTTTTTCTTGTAAAATATCACCTTGATTTACATCATATAATTTCGAGCTAATTCTGTTAATCAACCAATTTCAGAAATAGGTTTTTCCATAAAGCAATTAGACGACTTACTCAGAACGGATGTATTTTTTAAAGACATTTCAAGTGACCCTAAAAATACACCGAATCCGGATAAAAGCGGAAATAAAACAATATAAACAAAGATATATCAAAAAATAGAGAGCCACATATTGCTAAAATTTCGTCGTTTCTGGAAACTTTAAATAATTGTTAATCGTCATTAACAATTATTTAAAATATCGTATGTCATGTTTTTTTATCGCAAATAAGTGATTTTTCTAATTATTAAAGGAAGATACATTTCAGGATTAATGATTTTCTACCTAAATTTCAAAACAAAGCCTTTTTTGATTGAGAAAAGAATTTTGGCTCTTCAATTAAAAGTCAATATCTACCGTTCATTATCTACGGCAAAGTCCGTGGAAAAAAAGAAGATAGACACGATTTCTTCACAATTTCCTTATTTTACCCAAATAATTTCAAGCATAAATATATGCATATAATAGGTAGAATTTTATATCTGCATTTAAAGATTCAGACGATTTTGAAAAGGCAAGTTCTACTTTATTTCACATCAAATCATCGATCTTTATTTAAGATATAATAATTATTTCTAACGCTTTTTAATTTAACTTTGATATACCGGGTGTCCCATAAATTTGTAAATACTTTAAAAATTCATAAAAATTGAAGGACTGGGTATATTTGAATGCGGTTTGCGAAACTATTATTCTCATGAAGGAGGGATTTTTTTTTTTTTTTGATACAGAAAAAAATAATTCAACAATTTGTCAATAGAGGGCACTGTACACAAGCAAATCAGTGGAAATATGCAAATTAAAGTCTTATGAAAGGCAGAGTGAGCGATTGACACATCATTTCTAAAGGTTTGCATAAGGTTTGTATTAAGATGTTGACATTGTAGGATAAAGCACTATTGGTAAAGTTGTTTTATGTCAGCAACGAATCGGCGACTGAAGCCTTACGAAAGTTTAGGACCCAGAAAAGATTGAAGAAAGGTTCTGGTCCGATCTCTCCTGTTGGACTTGTTTCCCTAGTACGCCGTTTCGAAGAAACTGGAAGTTTGTGTCATCAGCCACGCAGTGGTGCACCTCGTTTAACTACAGTCCGTACCCCCGATGTCTCTTCGCAAATGGACACGCTAAGGGAACAGTCTACAAGTGCAGTCAGTAGCGCACGAGAAGTGGCACGAATAACTGGTATACCAAAGACTTTGGTGTACCGTATCCTTCACGGTGTATTGCAATTGTACCCATACAAATTGCAATCGCTACATCAGCTCTTACCAAATGATACAGCTAAGAGATTGGAATTCTCAAATTGGGCTTTGGCGAAAATTGAAGATGATCCGCGATGGCTGCTGAAAATATTGTGGACAGATGAGGCTCATATGGGCACATAAGAATCCACATGCTTACACTGAGAAGCCCCTGCATTGACCACGGGTTACTGTTTGGTGTGGTTTCACTGCATCCATTATTGTTGGCCCTTTTTTCTTTGAAAAGCCCTTTAAAAAAGCAGGATGGAAGACATGTTCAGTTAATGGAACAAGTTACTTGGAAATGTTACAGAAGGAAGTGATACCGTCCTTATTGGAACACGATGCCCTTGACACAGTGACATTCATGCAAGACGGGGCACCTCCTCACATCGACACCAAAGTGAAGGCATTTTTGAGAAGAACTTTTACTGAAGAACGGATAATCAGCCGTCACTTTACACATGAATTCCCCCACGCTCACCAGATTTAACACCCCTTGATTTTTGGCTATGGGGTTACCTTAAGTATCGGGTGTACCGCCATAGGCCAACTTCGTTAGTGCAGCTAAAGGAAGCCATTCGCCACGAAATCTCATGCATTCATCCGGATATGCTGTATGATGCAGTTACCAGTGTTGTCTCCCGCTTCCAAACTGTTATTTGTGGTGATGGCGGATACATAGAACAAGTACTGTAGTACTGGTGTGATACGCATGTAAACAATTGCTTGCATGCAAATAAAAGTATTTTTCCCGTAGAATTGTATATTTTGCTTGTGTTTAGCGCCCATCGTTTCCTGAATTATTTTTTTAACTTTTTTTTTGTATGAAAAAAAATCCCCCTTCATGAGAATAACAGTTTTGCAAACCGCATTAAAATATACTCATTCCTGCAATTTTTATGAATTTTTAAAGTATTTACAAATTTATGGGACACCCGGTATATCATATTTAGGGCATTTTGGTAGAGATATAATTAACTTTGTACCAGATGTTTCACTCTTTTATTGACGATCTAAATATCTAAGATTTTATATATTTTTGAGTTTCTAATGTTTATACAGTCTTTTAATAGCTTTTAAATGGAGTCTTTTTTTTAACTGATTAGCGTCCATTAGTGTGTCCTTCAATAAGACATGAGAAATTGGATTGAATTCGGCATAAATTAATTGTTATAGAAATTTGTAATAAAGATCTGAGGGATTATTAATATTTTAAATTATTATATTAGTTTAATTAAAATTGTATTATTAATAATTAGCCAATAAATTAACAGTATTTAATTTAAGAAGAAAAAAATTTAAATATATGCCATTATTAAAATATCATAAAATGATAAAACACTTTCTTTTTACCTAAAAATAGAAGCATCGAAACATGATTTCAAAATTAAAGGGTTCAGTAAATAAAAAATTTAAAAATAATTTAGTAATACATGCCAAACAAAATTTCCAAATAATTGTTGTAATTTAAAAAATATATTATAAATGTGATGAAAATTAAAACTTACAATATATGATTTTTGGTGTTATACGCTTTTACTCTTAGAAGATTACTAGATTTAAAGAAAAATTTATTTGGCAATTTGTCTGCTCTTTTATTTCCATTGTAGGTCCGAATCCGTCTTATTTTTTTAAATTAAAATTTCATCTTAACTTGCCGTGATTTTAATTGTTTTCCTTTCTAATATACGAATACAATGCGAAAGTATAGTAGTCGTAAAAAATTCGAATTTCAGACCTCCTTTGACCGAAAAACACACGTTTCAATCTGAGAACTTGACAATTCAAAAAGGCTTCAGGTTAGCCAAATGGAATTTATGCGGTTTATAAACCAAATTTCCAGATTTCAATAAACGTTCGAACCAAATTCATTCATAGAATATTTGTCTGTCGGTTTTGGTTTTGCCTAGTTCAAGGAAATATGATATCTACGCAATAAAAAATAAATTTATATATATTTTTATATTGAACACATACGATGTGTTTTTCAGTGATGGTGCTCTGCAACTTTAGAAATTTCAAAACTGGCTTTATCACGTTACTGATGGAAAGAATGAAATGAAGTGTTTTTTAAAAGCTTCTTTGATGAAACGGATAGGAAACTGAATATTTTGAATTCTTTACCTGATCGATTAGGAGTATTTTTTATGTCTCATTTCAAATCTCATTTTTTTTTTCAGAAATTTGTTTTTTGAACTCTGCGAAGTCCAAAACGTGTATATTCGCGAAATTTCGATTTCAAATATTTTGACGATATTACAATACTCTCTTTATACTTCGAATATGAGAAAGAAATGAAAAATTAAAAAAAAAAATAAGAAAGAAAAAAAAAACCACGGCATCATTAGAAATAGAAGCAGGAACTAGCAGTTTTGTTACAATAAGGGATTCCAAGAATAATAGAAACAACACCGAAAGATAGCATTTATACTTAGCAACTTCTCTACTAAAGATGATTGATTTTATTAAAAAAGAAATTTTAAAGAGTAAATAAACTTGCTGGGTTGAATTAATCCTCCGAGGAATTTGGGCAGGAAACAATGTTAAAATGTATGTAAAAAAACGGCGAAACAGTTTAGTAATGTGGATGTTGTTCTGTCCACGCGATATATATTCCGCCATGTAAACTTTTCCAATACAGTATCTTTGATAATATTTTTGATCATTCCAGTAATCATATATTCATTCTTTAACAATGATTAATATGTTGAAATATCGAGGAAAATCCGTTAAAAGAACAGGAATCTCTAAGAGTTCCATTAAAATGACAAAATAATATGAACATGAAAAATTGTGAAATAAGCAAAAAAGATTTCAAAAAGTTCGAGCAAACGTTTTACATCATTTTTTATTCTGTTCTGACAAAATTTCTTTAACAGATTATTTTAATTAAAATAAATGAATTCAGTTAGAGTTTCATAAAGATAATTATTATCTGCCCGTCATTCACTTATTATTTGTAATACTTATATATTTTTAATTATAATATTCAACTTAATTAAGTTCTTTATTTGATATTTATTTTCGGATAATTTTTAATTTTCATTTCTCACAAAATTGTTGTGGCAGAAGTTCAACTCGACAAGCGAAAATAATAGAAAGCAAAGCAACATTAGGGACACCAGGCGAACTATTCTGTTTGCTTGTTTGGATTACCATATTGGCGACAAACTCAAAGTACACGCTAAACTAGAATTCAATCCGTCATTTTTATGTGTGCTTGAAATATACTTAGTATGCCCCTTCACATAGTCAAGGATGTCAAATAATCAAAGTAGAAGACATACAAATCAACAACAAACAACATCAATACACAAATCAGCAAAACATCAGTACACAAATCAGGATACAATTCGGTTTTAACGGCGAGCAAAAAGCGAAAAAGTAAAAATTTGTCAAATTATAAAAATATATTCATGTGCATTATTATTTACTATGAAAAATTTTAAACATGAGAAACACATGCTATATAGTTTGACGATTGAAATCGCTAAATTGGCGAAATTTTTTCTTGGCGCTTTCCGGTCGCCGTTACAACCGACAAGTACTGAGATGGATGCGAGTTTTTTTGTTCAAAAAAAAATACTTGATTTCAGCAAAGAAGTTTTTATATTAAAGGAAATTTAATCACTTCGGCTTAAATTTAAAGTTAAAACTTTACAGAGCTGGTAGAATATTAAAGATAGTAAAAATATAGAATGTTGTAAATCTTCCATAATGGTGTCTTTCCTTTGAGTTATGGTGTAAGAAAGGGAAAACAATATTTTCCAGAACGCAACATCTTGGCTGATTTTGTTAAAATATATTTTTCTGTTCTCCAGTATTGAATAAAATACTGTAAATAGATTTGATTTATTTTATCGGCCTCCGTATTTACACATAGTAATTGGAGAAACTATGTCGCTCTCAAAGATTTTTTAAGTCAGCGTTTGGCGTCGCAATTTTGAAAAATATCTCAACTATCTCATATAATTGCACACATCTGTCCAATTAGTCATTATGGATGTCGGTTTCTCAGTTAAAAAATGCACATGGACTTTTTATTTAGTTTAAGAATAGTGCACAATCGACAAATTCAACTTTCCAGTGACGATATCACAGCATTAGTGTTATTCTAATAATTGTTACAGCCTCCATAAAAGTCTTTATTTCAATTTTATGTGAATGATTGGCAGAATGAATGTTTGGACAATTCTGCATGATTTTGGTACTCAAACAAAGCCTTCCCTTTCCCCGCTAATATAATGCAGACCTTGGGAACAACGAAGAGGCAGATAAGGCTGCCAAATTGGCGACTACTTCAATAGCTACTAATATTCCTGTGAACGACATAAAGAAACGTATTAAAAAGCTTCTATATTCTAATTGGCAAAGACTGGGATTTGGAAACAAACAACAAACTTCATATTATCAAACCCCATGTGCAACCTTGGCCCTCATTAGCGAACAGAAAAGCGGATACTGTCTTAACACGTTTACGAATTGGACACACTCGATTCACCCATATTCATTTGTTGTTAGGTGAACAACCACCACTGTGTTCGCGATGCCATTGTCAAATGTCTGTTCAACATATTTTGTCAGAATGCCCAAATTTCAATGCTCAGCGTTTTCAGTTTTTTCAAAAGTCTTACCCTTCATTATCTTTCCTGCTTGATAAGACACCTCATGTCCAAATTTTTGCTTTTTTAAAGTCCATAAAGTTTTATCCATTGATTTAAATCTTGTTTACTTTTTAGCTTCTCATATTCTCTTCGACTACTGTTTTAAATGATATAATTTTACCCATTGTTTGGCGCAGCATGGTCAAAATCGTGGCTCTTGCGCCATAAAACCTCAAACAAACAAACAAGCAGACCTTGGGAAAAACCGAGAATGCCACAAAATCCCTGATTTTTATTTCTAGTGATAACTGCATGAGATTCTTTGTGCTAGCATGAAAAAAAAACCATATACGTGTTTTATTTATTTACATTTTTTTTTTTTTTTTTTGGCTGACTGAAATTGAAAATTCAAAACAGAACTGCAATTTTAATAATAAGATCACATACCAAATGTTATTCAGCCAAGTTTCATTTTTTAATTGCTGCATCAACATGCATGCGAGAGTACAATCAGACATACAGTCCATCCTCCGACAAATTTGATGACATTCTAAGCTTTTGATGGTAAAACTTGCCGTTTATGTTTTTCTAGTTGTTTGCATCTTATAATTATCGTCTTCATTGCCATTCAAAGCGATCACTCGGACATTTATATGAATCCATATTCATTTCAATTAAAATTTAATATGTGTTTGATATTAAGACCTTATATCGAATTTAAACTATCTAGTTAGAGACATTTTTAGTCAGAATGTTGAGATATTTATTTTAGAAAATCTCTAAGCTTGAAAAATTTCCAAATCCGAAATTTTTGGGGATTATGTATATCTGTCTGTGAACATAATGCCATAGAAAAGATTTTAATAAGAGAGATGAAATTTGGAGTATGACCTCTACGCCTAATTTGTGGATTTCTACCAAATTTGGAGTATGACTTCTACACCTAATTTGTAGATTTCTACTAAATTTGGAGTATGACCTCTACACCTAATTTGTAGAGTTCTACCAAATTTGGACTATGACATCTACACCAAATTTGTAGATTTCTACCAAATTTGGAGTATGACCTCTACACCAAATTTGTAGATTTCTACCAAATTTGGAGTATGACTTCTACACCTAATTTGTAGATTTCTACCAAATTTGGAGTATGACTTCTACACCTAATTTGTAGATTTCTACCAAATTTGGAGTATGACCTCTACACCTAATTTGTAGATTTCTACCAAATTTGGACTATGACATCTACACCAAATTTGTAGATTTCTACAAAATTTGGAGTATGACCTCTACACCAAATTTGTAGATTTCTACCAAATTTGGAGTATGACCTCTACACCAAATTTGTAGATTTCTACCAAATTTGGAGTATGACCCCTACACCAAATTTGTAGATTTCTACCAAATTTGGAGTATGACCCCTACACCAAATTTGTAGATTTCTACCAAATTTGGAGTATGACCCCTACACCAAATTTGTAGATTTCTACCAAATTTGGAGTATGACCCCTACACCAAATTTGTAGATTTCTACCAAATTTGGAGTATAACCCCTACACCAAATTTGTAGATTTCTACCAAATTTGTAGGTTTCTACCAAATTTGGAGTATGACCTAAATTTGCAGATTTCTACCAAATTTTGAACGAAATCCGTTCAGAGACAGTCTGTCTGCTCTGATGTTGGAATATTGTTTAACACGATAATTACAAAACTTAGAGCACTAGATGCATAAAATTTAGTGAAATAACATCTGATGTGTAGATGTGTATCAAATTTGGTACTAAATCTGCGAAGGGTTGACACCTGCCGGTTATAGTTTTAGAAATATATGAACATGATAATTCAAAAGCGCAATGGTTTAAATATACGAGTTTGATAGATGATTTTACGACTACAATTGTAGTTATGAGTCAAATTTTGATTTTATATTGTTGTGAAGAAGTCCAAAATACCGTTTGATTTTCTGGTACTTGTTATTAACCGCATTCCCATGGTGAGTAGTCAAAGATCGCACGTTAATGAACTCTTTCACAACTATTGACCGCCAATAACATGAAGTAAATAATGCACAAGTAGGCTTATGAAAGATAGTTTCGAAGATACATTTCTCGCTTTTACTTTCTCGTATGCATAGCAATCGTCAAAAAATTCGAACTTGAGATTTTGACGAATCTATAAGTTCTAGACGTTCCCTAAGTTTGAAAAAAAAATGTTTGGAAAACGCCCGTTTAAGAGTTTGTGGCAAACTCAATTCAAAAATTCTTTGAACTGGAAGGATGAAATTTTGTCTACCGTCTTCACACCAAATTTCCAGATTTCTGTCAAACTTTGAGCAAAATCTATTAAGAGGAAGTCTGACTGTCCTGCTGTTCGAATATAAATTAACATAAATTCTACCAAACGAAGCAAGCTATATGGTTAAAATTCGTCTCAAGGATTTAACACTTGTATAGTAGACACCTACCCATTATTTAATCAAACCCAAAGAGGAGTTGACCATCTACCAGTCTGTACTTTCAACATTTAAACGCTATTATTCAAATACGCTATAGCTTAAAGGTAACAAATTCGGAACGGGATTTTGTGACTACAAGTGTAGTTTTGTGTCAAACCTTCATTTCGAGCGGTTGGTAAAGACGTGTATAAAACACAATTAGATTTTCGGACACTCTCAACCAGATGCAAGGGATTAAAAGCCAGAAAAGCTCGCCAAGGATAACACGATTGATTCAGTAAAAAATGCCAAATTTACTCTAAAAGTTAATATTTCGTAACTATTGTACGCCAATGCCATGGAAGGCGTTATCTAAGTTAACACATTTATTAGATCTATAACACCTTTATAGGCCGGGATAACCTGGTTGGTAGAGCGTCGGATTCACGTCCCTTAGGTTGCGAGTTCGACCCCGCCGGCCGAAGATTCCCCGCGTGCTTGGTGGCTGACGCGCGTTAAATCTGTCGTGGTAACAAAGATCTTCCATGTCGAGAGTAATACCACTGGGGGTACTGGATCAGGGGTGATCGTTCTCTGATTCAGGTCTAAATTACGATCTGTGGTTGAGTGAATGTAATGCATGAATGAAGTCCGTCCAGTCAAAGGGGTTGTGACGTGTATGTAACTAAGTCGTGCTCTTGGCCCTAGGTGGCGCTACTATAGAAACAAGAGGCGCTCACCCTAAGGCTTAAATCGGCTGTCTTCGAACAGTGGGCTTGTCCATGGCAAGTACCATAAGAAACAATAACACCCTTATATGATCACTTTTGCTGGGATTTTTTTAATCCACAGAAATTGAAAAAAATTAAAGCAAAGTATGTAATGAATCGAAAAATATTTCAACAATACAATCAACAATTATCAATTTTTAATAAGTGATGAAGGGAATACAAATTCATCATTAGAGATGTAAGGAAAGTAGTAGGGTTGGGGGAGAAAAAGATCACTAATAGTGAGTTGTGTCGCTTATGACATTGGAACAACAGGATCGAAAATCTAGATCTTCCTGTAAATATAAAAATGGTTAATATGTCACGAGATTATAATATTTCGCTTTTAAACCAGCTGGAGTGATCTTAATATAACTTTCTCGCATACTCTATTTCATGCAAGAGAACTCCTTACATGACGATGGAGTACACTAGTAATGAAATAATAACTTTTGGCATGAATTTAGCATTTTTACTGAATCTATTTTGTGACACTAGGCAAGTTATTTAACGATTTTTTCATTGACAGGCGATAAATAGTATCCTAAAATCGAATTTACGTTTGAGATGCGTTTTTTTAACCAGATTAAAACAAAAATTTTACCCCAAATTGCATTTGTAGTCACGAAACCTCATTCCAAATTTGATGTATTTAAATAATTCCTTTTTTGAATGATCGCGTTTACAGATTTCTAAAATTACAGACTGACAGACCATCAACTCCTTATTAAATTTGGCTGAAAATTTGGTAGGTGTTTACACTGTAGATGTTAATTCTGCGTTCCGAATTTTATCTAACTAGCTCTCTTAGTTTGTAGTTATTGCGTTAACTTGCATTCGAATTGACGGAAAGACCAGACAGGCACTGAATAGATTTTACTCAAAATTTGATAGAATTCTATCAAATTTGGTGTAAAGTTTGAGTTGTTTAATCGTTTTGAGTTTGTTTGTCGTCAGAATTAGACAGACGGACAGACATTTTACAAAAATGTGTTTTTCGAATTCAGAGAGATCTAAAACGTGGAGATTCGTCAAAATTTCATCGTCGAATTTTTTATGATTACTGTACTTTAACTATACTATCTACATAAAAAAGTAAAAATTTCAAAAACGCACTAAAACTTTGTCTGGGTAGTGACGAAACAAAATTCATTGGCGCCGAAGCACTTACTATGTATCGCTACGCCTGTGTTCAAGACGCAGCGTAGGGCCATGAAAATCATCGTTCTATCCTTTTAGTCAGATTATTTTGCAAATGAATTAAAAAAATTGTTTAGAAAAATCACCTGGAATGAGAATCATTGGAGTCTTCGAAAAAATATTTTTAAATGAATACCTTTCTGTTTTTTTAAATCTTAATTTTTGTTTCAATGATATTCAAATTGTGTGGCTGCTGCAACTTTTTCAGGTGAAAGTGCGGCCGTGAAAAATTTCTTCATCTGAAAAGGGGTCACAATTGGTCAATATTTAAAACGATCCCGAGAAAATTTTGTCTTTTAAAGCTTAATTAACTTATGGTGCTATATTTTAATCTATAAAACCTTTAAAAGGTGGTGCCACGAGTGCCATTCTTATCAATTCCATACTGTCAAAGTAAATTGATTTTTCCCGCCGTGTTTTAATCAACCATCAGCAATTTGTAGTTCAGCTGAAATTCTAGAGTTAGTGAAGAAATAAAGTATTTTGAAATTTTATCTCATTATAATTCTTTGGTTTCGGTATATTCATTTTAATGTATGACTTTTTAAATGAAAAATATATGACGAAGAAAAAATTATTCAAGTGAATATTATTGAATAGACTTACAACAGATGGCACTACGAAATAATATGTATCGTTATGATCTTATCATCATAGCGACGCTGAATGTGAAGATTTGCATTTTGAATTTCGAATATTTGCAACTTTACCTTTAAATCTTAATTAAATGTCAATAATTTTAAATTCGGTCAAAATTCTACTATTTATGCACCGTGGCCGGTGATGGCCCTTAGAACTCAACCTCAATTCCCGCCAGTATTGCTGCGGTCCGGTCATTCAAATGTTTCCGTGAGCCTTCCGACGGGTCGGAGTAGTCCATTTGTGATTGTGATATGCACCAGAGAAATATGCCATCATAATTGCTTTATGTTCTTTTGGGTCTTTTATATATTTAATACTAGCCGGCTTTGGCGACCAGCCGGTTCGCCAATCTTAATGTTCGTTTAAATTTTAATAATTAAATATTTTACACAATTCCTACTTTAATAGATTCTTCATCAAAATATTTTAAAACTTCAAATTTTGATAGTCAAAGGTCTTCAGTCATAACGTAATATGTGTCTCTCTAATTTTCTGTTAACTCTCTTAGAATTTATGCTTTAAATTAAAGTGGAAAGAATTAATCTGCAATTAATATAATAATATTTTTTTACTGAAACAAAGCATTTTTTTATAGTGTGATTACTCAAAACAGAGTCACTGAGCGTTTAAACTTTATGGGCACTAAAGAATATTTTTCTTAATTTATGTAATATCTCAAGAATTTGTCAACAAAATTTTTTCAGATTCATCATGACCAGATCGATTTATTAACAATGTTTAATTTTAAATGCATCAAACATCAAGAAAATAAAATGAATCGTTTAAAATAATCGGTCGAAAGCAGGTTTAAAAAAACTACTTAAAAAACGATGTACTTAAAACTATAAGCATATATAAAAAATATATAACAAACATAAATACAATTTAATTACAAAAACATGCAACTAACCTAAAAATAATTTAAATCAAGAATCATCCGTTGATATATATTGTCAACAATCAGAACACAATGCGCTTGCGTCAATTTTCAACGCCAGTTACGGTAACGCAAATGCGTGAATTTTTCTACGCCAGTTGGGGTAACGCTATGCAGATTAGAAATTTTAAATTTCCTTTATTCGGTTTTATTTTAATTCAAAAGTACTTCAGAATGAATCTGAAAGATCGATTCATTAACAATATTTAATTTTAAATGCATAAAACATTAAGAAAATAAACAGAATCGTTTGGAATAATCTGCCGAAAATGTTAGCCCTAGCCTCATTACTGTTGGGGAAAAAAACTGAAGCCTTACTCATTTGGAGTTGGGAAAAATGAAAAGACTTTTTAGCGGGACAGTTAGTTTTTAATTAATAATTAAAATTCTAATTAAAAATTCAAAAAAAGGGACCCAGGTGCACATTTCTGACCTCTAAGGTATACATGTACCAAATTTGGTAGCTGTAGGTCAAATGATCTTTTCTGTAGAGCACCAACACACACACACACATTGAGCTTTATATAAGTATAGATATATAACAATAAATATTCATTGTTTTTTCACATGATATAACTTATCTATCAAATGAATATATTATCAAAAAGGCTTTGTCTTTTATCTTATATAACAATAAATATTCATTGTTAATTTACATGATATAACTCATCTACAAAATGAATGTATTATCAAAAAGGCTTTGTCTTTTATCTTTTATATATTTAATATATATAACAATAAATATTCATTGTTAATTCACAAGAAATATCTTATCTACCAAATGAATGCATTATAAGAAAGGTTTCAAATATTATTCATTTACAATGAAAGAAGTAAAACCATCTAAACAAATTGTTTGATTTCATAACTCTTTTATTTCATTTCATGCAGGAAAAATCAAATATTGTTTTATTTTCTCCTTTTTTTTAACAAATTAGAGCAGTTAGCACATGAAAAATAAATAGGTATGTCAAAGACAATTGAGGGTACAGGGATCGATTCCAACTTCTTGAAATAGGATCATCTGCCTGCAAAATGAATCCAGTTTAAGAATCAGTCACAGAAAAACACAGAAAATACAATTTCATGAACAAATTACATGATAGTTTTATTTTACTACAAAATTATATCATTTTCAGAATTAATTTTTTTTCATAGAGCGGTATACAGTTTGTCGTTAAAGGCAATCCGTATAATCAATTAAATGTTTTGGAGTGGGTCAGTTTAATAGGAGAACAAGAACTTTAAAATACTTTGTTAAAAATAGTTGAAGAATAATCCTTTACGGTAATGACTTTTTATCTTTAAAGAGATTTCAATCAAGGTAATTTCTCGTATTTAATTGATGATTCGTTAACACATCTATATAAGTCTTTAATAATATTCATAATCAAAATATCTGGAAAATATTAGAAAAATAAAAACCAGGTTTAAGCCTCCCTAGTTTTCAATATGTGAAATTTTTTTAAAAAATTTCATGCGAGGGGGTGAATTTAGGCACATTTGGATTTACTGAAAATGAAGCAGTTAATTGTTTCGTCATGTTAGCTGCCATTTTATATCTCACCTTATAACAGTGGTTCTTAACCTTTTTAAGCCGCGACCCAAATTTGAGAAATATTTGAGAAAAATTCAAAATTTTTTCATTGCTTTATTTTAAATCGTATTTTTAAAAAATCTTCAATCCTACGATGATGACTTTTTTTTAACTTACAAATTTTTACTTGCATTTTTTTTTTTAACTTACAAAAGTACTTTTCTATCCAAGGAAAATTTAATTAATAATCAAGTGTTTTTAATAATTTTTATTGACCAAATTAAAATATATTTATAACTTTTTGAAAATAATTGACATTTTAACTTATTCCTAAAAAAAAAAAAAAAGAAATATCAATACATATGTTAAGTCTTTTAAATTTTAAATGCAAGTCATACAGTTTTAATGAGAATCTTGTGCTTGAATACATTTTGAAAGATCTTCAAACCTTGGTTGAATGCTTGTCAAGGAGCACCTTATATCTATTTCAGGATTCAACTTGTTCCGGTAATTTTTTTTGATTACACACAGAGCCGAAAAACCAGCCTCGCACATATATGTTGTCGGACATATATTCAAGCCGAGTTGAATATATGTCCAACATATATTCAACTCGGAGAATTTAGATACTAATGGGTGTTTCTTTTCTCTCAAAAATAATTCGACTTCTGTCTGCGCGCACGCAAAGCAATGGCGTGCGTATTACCAACACCTCCTATACTCTGTTTCACCCCAACTTGGCAGTATTGTAAAAGGCAGAAAATGTGGCGCTCCGCGCTGGGAAAGAGTTCCCCATCCATTTTGACTTTAAAACAACTAAAATGCGCTGAAATTTATCAAATTATATCATAAATTACAGATATCGTTTTTTTATCAGCATGTATTTAAAATTATTCTCAATTTAGAAGTGTTTACCTGTTAAATATTTTGTAAATAAAGCGAACGAATAAAACCAAAAGATTGACATAATGAATTCCACTTTGTAGAACCGGTCTCCAAGGTCAAATATTTGGCGCGCTTCTCTTGTACGCCCTCGCCAGCTTTGCTCCATTTAGTTCTCACCGTTATTATCATCACACTTACTTTTTTTGCTCTCGCTTTTTAATCAGCTGATATTTTTTGATCTTGTTAATCACATTCATTTTCGATTGTTGATATTTATTCAAGTGGTCATTTCTAAAATGTCTGAAATTTGGTGTATTACTAACTTTTTTGGTTCGACTCAGCGCGACCCAAGAAATATGCTTCGCGACCCAATTTTGGGTCTCGACCCATAGGTTAAGAACCGCTGCCTTATAAGGACTTACTTTCAGTAATTTCTAAGCTCCATAGCACCTTGATATACATCCTTCCTGAGTTTCAAAATTGTTTTGGTTTCCTTGGCAACCACCGTATATAAAGCGGACACATCTCTTTTTGGCAGCATCGTAGTACCAACGTTGAAAAAATGCTACGCATGGGCCTTTTATCTTCGGTTCGTAACAAACTGCGTGTCAGAAAATAAAATAGAAATCCAATTAATTCATCCCAGAAACAAAGTAAGGTAAGGACAATGAGTGACTTAAAAAACAGATTTCTATTTCTTTACTAGAAAGGATAATCCTGGCACATGCCTTCAAAATATTATTGAAAAACTTTTATAATTATTAAGGAAAAACGAATTACCGCGCAAATAAATTGTGAATGCCTATTATTGCAGAAATATGTTCTCTTTAAATTTATAAAATATTTATCAATGCAAGGGGTCTATACGATAATTAAATTTACTGTAATCGAATCTTTCTGAAAAAGATTACTCACTTCACCCTATTACACATACGTATGTGATTTTTTTTTAAGTTTAAAATAAAGCAAATGCGTATACTATTATGTAAATGTGAATGATTATTTACAGAACCTCTTAAACTATTGATGCCAGTCGAAGAAACAAGACATGAAACATAACTATGCCAAATTTTATGCATTTTCGGCCAATAATTTTTAAGATTTGTAGCGCTAGCAAAATTTTTCAGGATAGTATAACTTTTTGATATTATGATAGTAATCAGATATATGATAGTATAGTTTCACATATGGGGAGGAGGGCCTTATTTTCACAAAAAAGTTCCTTAACAGTGAAAAAAAAAGTCATTAAATATGAAAAATAAATTAAATTTCCAGTAATATTCAACAGATTCATCTAAATTTCATACCTCAGGACGTCTTGTAATTATATATATATATATATATATATATATATATATATATATATATATATATATATATATATATATATATATATATATATATATATATTAATTTCTAATTTCAATTTAATTAATTTCCAAGATTTTATCTTAATTTAGCCCATAGTAACTTCATTCTAAAATATTCTCTTATTTTGTGATCCAATTCTACTTCAAAGTTCAAAAATATTCTTTCTAAATTACACTAATTTAGTTTAGAGCAATTTTACTTAATTTTTGACATTTTTTTAAACTTTTTTTTTTACAATAGATTTCCTTGGTTGTAAGGAATTTTAAACTTTTTAATGCTTTTTTCGAATGCTTAATCTCCTGATTTTTTTCCACTATTGCTGAAAGTTAAGGTACAAAGAACTTGATAAATATCCCCGATTTTGCATAAAGTGAAAAATTGTTCAGAATTATTAAAGTTGGTATAATTTTTTTTCAACAACGATACTATTACCTATATAGTTAAGTTAATAACATTAAGATATCGTGGTGACTTAACTATTTTGATAGGGTATTTTTCTAGAATACAGAAGAAAAAAATATCACTGTTCTTAAAACAACATGTGGCTGACTTCCATTACAATTTGATGTTTTAATTTTCAATCCTTTCAGTGGAAACGCTGAATATCAAACTGTTGCTGAATTTCATAAAAATAGGATTGAATGCAATAGATACTAATTTGATTAAAATAGGATTCATTTCCTCAAAGATTTAAAAGAACCGGAATATGAGAATCATTTTCGGAAGATGGCTCAGGAGAATAAAGATAAGGTTATAAAGAAAGAGTTATCTTACTGCTTTTGTCTGGATGATGAATATAGGGTTAGCTAAGATAAGCCTTTTTGCTCGGCATATCGCAACAGCCTTCTCTTGCAGCAGTGCAAAGCGAGAGAAGAAGGCAGAGAAAGACGAGCGATTTGAAAAACATGTCCTGAAAAAAACAGAGAGATTTGAAATGAGGTGTAAACAATACTCCTTATCGATCACATAATGAATTCAAATTATTTAGTTTCCTATCCGTTTCATTCAATAAGCTTTTTAAAAGCATTTCTTGGCATTATTTCCATCAAAACCGGCATTAAGCCAATTTTGACATTTCTAAAAAAATTAATACATTTATTTTTTATTGTGTAGTTGTATTTCCTTACACTAGGAGAAACCAAAACCGACAGACGACCTTTCTATGAATGGATTTGGTACGAAAGTTTATTGAAACGGAAAAATTTATTGTTAAATCACATAAATTCCATCAGCCTAATCTATAGCATTTTTGAATTGTCGAGTTTACAGATTGGAACAAGAATTTTTCGGTCTCAGGAGGTCTGAAATTCGAATCTTTTACTACTACTATTTTTTCATATTGTATACGCTTATTAGAAAGGAAAAAAAACTCAAATCACGGCAAGTAAAGATGAAATTTTAATTAAAAAAATAAGACGGATTCGGACCTACAATGGAAATAAAAGAGCAGATACATTGTCAAATAAGTTTTTCTTTCATATATATATATATATATATATATATATATATATATATATATATATATATATATATATATATATATATAAATGATTCCATTATAATATTTTTTTCCTGCACACATCTGTTTTTTAAGCCTGCTTTTGACGTTCCTATTTTTAAGGTTAAGGTATATTATTCTAATAACGGCATATATTTAATTTTTCTTCGTTTTAAACTAAATATTGTTTACTAATTGTTTGATTATTAATAATATAATTCTAATTCGCCTTTCATAAAAATTTAAAGTTTAAATAATTCCCCAAATCTTTATTACAAAATTTTGTAAGAATTATTATTTTTTTAATACAATCAAATGTCCCATGTCATATAGAAGGACACAATAATCAACGGTAATCTTTAAATATAGGTTCCGTTTAAAAGATATTAAAACAGTATTTATCACCAGATACTCAAAAATATATAGAATTTTAGAACTTCAGCTCATCAGTAAACAGAGTGAAATATCAAGTATACAAAATTTATTAAATCCTTACAAAAATACCATAGTTATTATAAAAATCCAAGTAAAATTAAAAAGTGTAAAAAACATTCACCATATCTTATCTAACGATTGATGATTTGATGTGAAAAAGAGTATTACTTACCATTTCAAAACCGTCTGAATCTTTAAATAAAGATATTAAATCCCTCCTTTTTTATGCATATATATATGTTTGAACCTATTTGGGAAAATTAGGAAATTTTGAAGAAATCCTATCAATTTTTGGTAATTTTACGGCATTGTAATGAATAATCAAATATTAACTTTTAATTTAGTACACAAATAATGTTAAACAACTGAAAGAGACATTGTTGTTTTGAAATTCAGAAAGGAAATCATTAATCCATAAATCTGTTTTCAAGAAATAATTAGAAAAACCCTTATTTTCGAAATAAAAAAAAAACGGGATATACCATAATTTAAAAGTGTGCTAATGACGATAAAATGCTCTAGAAATGACGCGATTTTAGCAATATGTGGCTCATTATTTGTGTATTTATCATTTGTTTATACTGTTTTAATTCCGCTTTCACCCGGATTCGGTGTATTTTTAAAGTCGCTTGAAACATCTTTAAAAAATATCCGTCAGAGTATAATGTCTAATTCCTTTATGGAAAAACCTATTGCTGAAATGAGATAATTAACAGAAATAACCCAAAATTATCTGACACGTGTTTCAAATGAAAACACATCATAAATCGGGGTGATACTTTACATAAAAAAACGTTTGAATTTTAAGTGTTCTTTTAAGATGTTAGCAAAATAAATATTTGGTAAAAAAAGTATGTTAAAACAGATATTTTTTTTTAAATATCGGTAAAATTATAATACAGTTTTTAAATTAATTAAAGTGTAAAAATGGAAAGGAAATTCAAACAAATGTCATAGTTATTTTTTTTTTCATTCAACATTTTCTGTTTTCTTATATACGTAATATAATATGACAAAATGTTGTAAACATATAAAAGTTCGGACTCGTAATTATGACATATCTTGATATTTTATGCTTTACTGAAATTTACTGAACACATTTTTGGAACTATGTCGCTTTGTCTATCAGTAAAAGATAATTCAAAGGCTCATTTTCAAGATTCTAAATATATTCGTGGAAGAATGAGTAAATATATATATTTTTTTTTTAAGAAGAGATTTATAAATTTATTTTAAGAATGTATTTGAGACTGTTTCAGAGTGAAATCACACTGCTTTGTTCTTACTTTTAATTTGCTATACTTTTTCTAGAATTTGTGATCTTTGCCAACTGAGTTTTTTTTCTTGTTTCAAATTTCTGTTTCTTGCAATGGACATTTATTTTTCAGGTGAATTTTTTGCCTATTTGTTATCTACTAGAGAAAAGTTTATCTCAAGTATTTAGTGAGCTAGCCAAACCGATCACTGAACTCTTTTCTAATCAAATTCCATTATTACTTGTCTGGTGGGATTGGCGATTTCTTTGGCATAATAAATTTCTGGTTCGCTTTTTACGCCAACAGGAATTGCGTCCCGATAATCTTATCGTAATCTTTCTAATAATGTGTTACCCTCTCCTCTAGCTCTTTTCCCACCCCTACATAAAATTTTCGATCTTGGACAAAATCGGAAATGCAGAGAGTGCTCAGAATTGTATTCTCATCCAGTTGTGCAGTATAGATTAGAAATCTGTCTCTTCTGTACTAACTGCATGCCGTTGGGGTAATATAATAATGAAAAATCTATCTTTGGCATAATTGTAACATTTTTATGAAATGTAAAGTGCGATCATTGGCAATTAAACGTTGACTCAGCTACTAGTAAATGCTTTCTCTTCCTTAACCTTCAACGATGATAAGAAATCATGCCATAAAATATTTGATGAATCAATGAAAGCGTTTTGAATTTCAAAGCTATATTGTAATATAGCATTGGAAATTAGGAAAAAAACATTTTTAGAAAATTGCCAAAATTAGAGAAAACTTTTAATAATAAATGGGTATTATTAAAAAGACAATTTTTTTTTTAAATTTTGGAATGCTGTAAAATGAAATTTGGTTTAATAATATTTTCAGAAAATGTCATGGAAAATTTCCGAAATTTCGCCTCATGTTATGATTTCTAAAAAATTGCTTCTAAGTGCACATTTTCACCTTTCAAATTATTTCTTGTAAGGTCTTAGAGCTCTAAGTCAAAGGGTTTCATCAATAGAACGCCAAATCACACACATATTTATTTGTTTTTCCTATTTATTTTTAGAAAAGATATGGACCGCCTTAAAGGGGTCCAATGACTTGGCATCATAACACTATTAAAAGATAAATATCTGGATAATTTATCTACTAATTGCACATTTTCTTTTGTGGTTCTATAACTTTACATTCTTATTCTTCTTGCATACTGCAGAGATAAAATACAAATCCTTAGTTGACAGCGTTGGAAGAACGTCCCACGATTAAATCATTAAGTAGACAATGAAAATAATAATGATTCCTTTCTTTCGTTGAAGAATTTTAAAAGGATTTCAATCAAGAAAATAATAAAATTGATAAGAATTTGTTATAATAAATGTATATTTGGAAATTTCATGAAAAATTCAAGATTTTTTTTTACCTAAAATAAGAAAAAAATCTTACGATATCTACATCTCTCTAATTTTAAAGAGAAATTAGTCTATGTCGCTATATAATATATATATATATATATATATATATATATATATATATATATATATATATATATATATATATATATATATATATATATATATATATATATAATATATTGTTACGAATTTTTCGGCGTTCGTTTGGATAGTCGGAGTTATGTGGTGTGGAGAACGCTCAATCAGCAGTAGAAAAAGAAACAACGACGTTTATTTACACAAAGACACACAGGACAGCACAAAGACAACAAAAATATACAGCATAGAAGACGATTATCTTCAGCCGAGACGTGCAGCATACAACAAGACCTACTGCAGACAGTAGCGCACAGCTTAGTTCAGCACTAGCTTGACTCTGTCGCTGCTCTGCTAATCCCTGGAAAACCAGTTCTTCACCGTCGATTCCGACTACTCTTCTCTGTCGCTTCCGATACGATTACTCCGGCACGAATTTGGTAGGTTGACCGGAGCACCCGCCTTGCGTAGCAAGTCTATCTCCATGATCCTGGTGATGAAAAACCTGGCGATATAAGATGCCCTTGACTTTGAGGGTAGCTGGTGAGCTGCAATTGAAAAAACTGGTCGAGGTGCCGTTCAGCATGAGTCTGGAGAGAAGAGAGTTATGAGCAGAGTCCTCCGATACAATCGTAACGTAGCAGGCGAGGGAGAGAGGGTGTGAAGTCTTGACCAATAGGAAGGCAGTTGTCAGGGGAGTGGGAGAGGGCGATGCATGGAGCTTTTGGAGTTTGGAGAGGGCCTGGTAGCGGATAAACTATTGTTTCTGGGCGACCAATCAGAGAGCTGGATTTTTGTTGAGGGATGTCTTAACTTTTGGAGGACTTAGCCGATCAACGCATTTAGGATAATCAGCTTTTTCTCTTCTTTATTGTTTGTTTTCCTTGCAAGTTTGACTGCTTCCAATAATGTGGGGAATTCCTGTAGTATTTCTCTAAGTTCCTTAATGATTTGCATAGTTTCTTGAAGTGTGGGGATTTTTTTATTAACCTTCAAAGTGGGCTCCATGTTCTGCTTGCTAGGTGGTGAGATGGGTTTTGGGTCTTGATTTCCTTGTTTTTCTCGTGCAATTTCAGCGTAGGTGGGTCTTCCCTTTATTGTTGAAAGTTTGGGGAATTTGGAACATCCTTTCCAGGCAGCTGTGTGTCCGGTTTCATTACAATTTACGCAGACTGGATCCTTGACTTTTACCGTGATGTTGCAGTCCCTGGTTGCGTGGGTACCACCACATCTGATACATTTCGGTGACATTCTGCAATTTCTTGCTGCATGGAAAAAGCCAGCACAGTTGTAGCACATGGTAGCAGTCGTTTTTCTTCTGTAGCTTTCTATTTTGATTCTGAGGTAAAGAAGGGATTTTTCATTAAAAATATTTTGGGCATTTCCAGACTTCTTTATTTCTAGGAGGAATATTGGGTAGAGGGATTGCAACTTGAAGTTTCTAAGCTGGGATATTCTATTTACTTTGTAATCTCTTTCTTCTAATTCTTTTATAATTTCGTCTTTATCTGCGTTTATTGGGAGACCTTTCAGGATAACTTTTAATGGTCTTTCATCTTGTTTTTCGGATAATATAAATTCCTCTTTCCTCTCTGTTAGAAATTCGATGATTTCGGATCTTTCATCTTCAGTTGCTGGGTGTATTGCAATCATGTTTCTGAAAAGCTTGTTTTCGGTTTGGGGGAATTTTCTATGGATTTCTTGCAATGTGACGTTGTAATTACTTGAAAGTTTCAAATTTATGGCTGCTGGTCTATTTATGATTTTTTCTTGGTTTTCCTGAATTTGATTTAGTAACTCAAATCTATTTGATGTGTCCATATTTTCTTGTTTTTCTTCAGTTTTCCGAATTTTCGCAGCTTTTCTAGGATTAACTGTTTGAAAATTTTCATTCCTCTTGTTGTTTATTTCATGCGTATTGTCGACATCCATGGGCTGTTTTTCGTTTTCCTGGGTATGTTTGTCACAGTTGCTGATGGGGCAAGGGCCCAATTCACCTAAATATCCTTCCAGATTCACGGCGTCAGTTTGCAGTTCTTGTAATTTAGAGTAATCATCAAGATATTGGGAAGTATGCTCTAAGTTGTTTTCTTTCATTTGCTGAAGGGTGTCTATAAAGATTGATGCTGTTGAATGTAGTATTTGGATTCTGTTCTGAAGATTTTGGATGTGTGTGCATAAATTCTTTTCCCAGTCATGGTACTCGCAATTTCTATTAATGCAGGGTTTTGCATTTTTTAATTTTTCCTCAGTGATTTGAACTTGTCTAACCGCCTCATTAAGTCGTTCCGAGAATTGCTTTCTTTTCAAGGGGCTATAAGATGTTAAATCTAGTGCTTCCTTTAATCTTTTTGCTTGATTACGAGCTAGGATAGCCTCCTCTTGCGTGAGAGCAAGTTGTACACAGTGTTGACGGATTTCTCTCATAAACTCAGAAAGATTTCCTGAGCCTAGATAACTACTCCTCCTACTGCTATTACTAGAAATACTCTTGCAATTGCTAGAGTCGTCCGAGCATCCGTCTCCCTCCATGGCTGGAGACTGAATGAATGCGAATGATTACTCCGGCAACTCAGGCTGCCTCCTTTTATAGGTCTCAGGAGGCGGGGCTAGAAGCATCTCAACGAATCAGGAACGTTCGAGGCGTATCTTGGTTCCTACTGGACGGATCGGAAAAATTCTCGATGTTTCGGGTATAGTCTATTTTGGCGCCAAAGTCGCCAAATTCGTCACCAAGTCGCCAAATTCGTCACCAAGTCGCCAAATGGTCGCTACGGGACCTCCAATGTGACACCCGTACTCCGTCCAATGCAGATGACTGTAAAACATTCTTTCTTATGATGGGACCAACTATGCTGGGAAGCCACATCACAGATTCGTAACAATATGTGTGTGTGTGTGTGTGTGTGTGTGTGTGTGTGTGTGTGTGTGTGTGTGTGTGTGTGTGTGTGTGTGTGTGTGTGTGTGTGTGTGTGTGTGTGTGTGTGTGTGTGTGTGTGTGTGTGTTGAGATCTACAGGTCAGACTTTTTGATCTGTATCTACCAAATTTGTACGAAATGTACTTTGAAAGTAGAGAATGTGCAACTTCGAGTAATTTTTAAACTTTAATTACAGTTGCAATTAAATAGTATTCAAATGATATTTTGATATTTTTCTACCGTAACTTCCGAAATTATTACAGCACAAATATGTTTTTAGCGTCATCTATAAATTCATAACTCATCTTTCCAATAATACCAATTTATTATTCTTGCATAGTTTCCATGACTTTTGGAAAAAATTTTGTCTATTTTCCCAAAACGGATTACATTTCTGTCTTGGGGGGGGGGGATTCTAAAGCGTTTTCATTGTTTCGTCGCATATTTAATCGCGCGATTTTCTTCCATTGAGAAAAAAGCGAAAGAAAAAGTATTCTTTTTAATACTGTATAGTCTCCATAAGGAATAAAAATGTTAAAAACAATACAATAAAATTCGAATTTACGTGAACTGGGCAATTATATTTTTAACTCTTTTCACTCAGAAAAATAATTCGAAATATAATTATTTACCTAATACAAAGATTTGTTTATTGCCCCTAAAAATAAATATGTATAATTGTTTAAATTTCAGTGTCCCTGAAAAAATTAATCAACGTATTCTTAAAACTTCCGTAGGACTTCAAATTTTTAATTCAAATTGTTTAAAAAATCAATAAAATGCCAAAATGACGTATAGTGTTTGCGAGGAGACATACGAGGACAAAGGGGTAACAAGATTATGGTAATATTTGATAGTTCTCCTTTAGAAAGATTCATGTAAATAATAAAAGAAATCTAAAGTAAGACAATTAAATAACTTTGGTTTAATGCCTGTAAATTTGGCAAAATCGTGGGCTGGAATTTATATATAATATTAAATATAAAAGATATCACCGATAAACAGTTTGTTACCTAAACCTCATTATTATAGTTATTAACATCTAAAAGACAATTCTATAAATTTTAAAATTATTTAAAAATCATTTTCCTGCAGTAATAACACCACCCGAAAACGCAAAACTATGTTTAAATCAGAATTATTACATTTTCGAAACTATCAAGTCAAGGTGATAAAGCCAGAAGCGGCATTTCGAAGTCAAAACGATCTGATATGTAGAGAGCTTGTCACAGAGAAAACATTTGTATGTATTATCCTGTATTATGAGAAGAAAAATATAAAATCGAAGCATGGGGGATAAGAAACTGCTTCTTATAGCATATATAATTTATATGTTACATATTGTTAATGTAACTACTATTTTGTTAATTTTGTTCTACTATTAAACGTTAATAACTATAATAATGAACTTTATGTAACAAACTGTTCGTTAGTGATATCTTTCATACTACTAATTGCCATTCCTAATTATCTAAACCTAACAGGTTAATTTAATCGTGGCATGATTAAGATACTATATAAAAAATTTCTGTCAATCATATGATCTCTGGATTTAATGTCTTTTGAATTTTTTTATGAGTTGAAAAAAAAGATAACGTCCATCCCATTCCAAGCAGAAAATTGAGGAATTTAAATCAGAGTCTGTATTCAAGACAGAATTCCTTCAAATACTTTGATAATACTACTCCCAAACAAGATTAGAACGAAGATGAAGATTTAAAATTGGCGCAACTCTTTTGTAAGTACTCATATTTTTTATTTTCTGGGTCTCGAACTTTAATATTTTCAACTGAAATCGAAATCAATTATACAATTTTATCAACAATTTAAAAAATAAAATTTCCTTAATCGATATTCATTAAAATTGTGAGTTATGGCTTTCACATGCTTGTAAATGTTCGGACCGACCTAAGTCTTCGACAGATTTTGCGCAAAATTGGTTAAAGACACACATTATAGATAATAAAAATGTATGACAAATTTTACTTCTCTGTCTTTTTGTAATTTCCGAGTTATCTTTCTTTCTCTCTGGCAAACACAAATTCTTTCATTGCTTTTCGTTCAAATTCTGAACCGAATTCTACAAATATTCTAATATGCTGGAAATACTGCCTACCTAATTCCACTCATATATTACAAACCCTTTTTATGTTATCCTGTAAGAGACAAACAGACATAATTAAAAAAAATCTTGAGGTGGAATCTTTTCGATCTTTATTTTATTTTCTTTCTGTATACTTGGTAAATGAAAAAGAAAAAAAGTTTTTAATTAGATCATGTGATTTAAAAACTGTACATCCAGTAAGTCAATGTTTTAACTCTTTCTCTTTTTCTTCTGTAAACTTTTAAGATGCCCTACATCATTAAAAAGTCGATTTTTTGCAAAAATAGGATTTTCTTATTTAATTTAATGTTTTAACTGTTTTATTCATATAAACATTCAGATTTTGTTTTCAAGTAATTTTTTTTGTTATGTTACACTGATTTTTATATTTGCATTTATATATATTTTAATGTTATTTTACGTCTTTAAATGCTAATTTCGCGTAAATTTAAATTTAATGCTCATTTTTTTATTCCAATTTGGTATAATAAATTCTCGACGTAAATATCATCTCGAAATTTTTTTTCCTTTTGTAAAATTGGACATCTTCTTAAAAACGGAACTTGGTTTCTTGGGTACCCTTCGTGCATAAACAGTCAAATCTAGACAAATTGTCGTACAAGAATTTCAAACTGCTATAATGAATGTATTTATAGTTACATTTAGATTACAAATCTTTGTTAATCAATATAAGTGCAGTTAATTTTTAGAAATGCTCTAGATAGGGCTCAACAAATATTCTATTCACTCATTGAAAATAAGATGAAAAATGATTTTTTTAAAAATATATGATAAGCAAAGATTAATCGATAGGCTTAATTATTGCCAAAATGATAATCGTTATGAAAAAATTGTGGAAAGAGATAATCCCAAACTATTATCTCATCAAAATAGTATTTGCATTATTTCAATGAAATAATTTTCTTTTTTAATGATATCAGTTTCATTTTTTACACTGTTTGCTTTACGTTTAATACGTTTAAAATGTATTACATAAGTTGTAATAATTTTTAATATTATGAAATTTAAACTCATTCAACAAAACATTCAGCATCCTGCTTTTGCTAATGTTAAGATAAAAATATACATTCTTTAGACATTTATTTCGAAGCAATCTTTTCACATATAAGTTTATTTCGTGTTATATAATTTTCTAAGATACATATTTTATAATTTGTTTTGAATTATTTAATTAAATTCATCTCTTTCGTTTTTCAGACTTACCAAATAATGAACAGAATTGTTTTTCTGAATTTTATTAAACACATTTGAACATTGAAAAAAAATTTTAAGATTACATGTAATTTGTTAATTAAAAAGTAGACTAAAAGCAATTGAAAGCATTAATAGTAAACTTATGTTTTGCTGAAAAATAATCAGTATTTTACTGTGAAACTGGGCTATCTAAATTTTATATGACTGATATAGAATTTTTATTGCAAATCAGCGTTCTAAACGTTACGCGTTTATATATTTGAAAAAAAATTACTGTCTATATATGTTTTTGAAAATAAATGAATATCTACATTTCTAGCTAAATAATTGAAACTTCAAGACCATTTCAGAAACCCTAATTATTTTAACTGATTTTTAACGATTTATTTTACTATGCCTTTTGTAAATAAGTGATACTAGTGATAATTTTTTTATTGAACCTAAATTTTGAGTATTAAAATCGTTTGTTTATACAATATATTATCCAAATGATATATAAGTTAAGACATTGGCCATGGTAACGGCTTACAAATATTCAGCAGGCTGAATTCCATTGAATAACTTAATCATTTAACAACGAATGCCTCTTTTTAGCAGATTGAATCTTTTTCGTTTTTGTACCACTAACATGAGAAACAGAAATTTTGCTTATCCTTGTAAAAAAGTGGGTTTTCTCACCTATAAATATCTTTCTGGAATGGAAGAAAGTATATTTGACATCTGCAAGTTATTATTGCAACCAAAATCATCAAATATATCGATTTTCATTCTAACAAATGCTTAAAATCTATTATATTAAACTGGAAACTATGTCTGCTATAAATTATATTTTTATGTCTGAAAAGTTATTTTATTTTATTAGGAAAAACGTTAAATTTTGTAAGTTGTTTTTTTTGGATAATAATTTCAATTTGTGACTATTCGTTAGACATTGCTCAACTTTAGTTAAAGTAACATATTGTAGGTATTCTCAAGAAATTAATGGCAATGTGATATCTACAAGAGTACATGTATTATCCGCATGTATGCACCGCATAAATATAATTAAAAAAATTATTTTATGTGTAACATTTTGTGACTTTCAATTAACAAAAATTGTAACAAATATTCGTGTTTAATTTTCGTGAGATATATTTTCTACCGGATGTTCGCATTATTTGAATAGCTTCGAAAGTTATTGACTTATAATGAATGAAGTAATTACATCTAAATCATTTTTCTGTCTTCACAACTCTTTTATTTCATTTCAGTCAAAAAAAATTCCACAGAAAAGACCAATCAGAGCAAGAAAAATAGTTGGGTCTATGAAAGAGAATTGAAATTCCAGGACAAAGTATTCCAGATCCAACTTCTTCTAATAATAACATCTGCCTGAAAAAGAATCCAATTTTAGAATCTGTTACTGAAAAACACAGATAATAAATCTTAACGAAACAATTGTAGAATAGACATGTTTTACTACAAAATCGTCTCGTCCTCAGAATAACCATTAGTTCCTTAAATGCCAATGTTTATCTGTGATCTCTTGTGTACCATTCCTTTATCCATGTTTACAGCACACAAATAAATATAACTTTATTTTTATTACCTTTGGCGTAGTCTAAAATTTCTGGCTAACATATTTAACCTAAAAAAAAGTTACATCGTTGATGATGAATATTGTAGGAATCTTATATATGAATTACTAAAGAACATGGAACAGAAATTGCTTTTATGACTTATAGTCGAATGGCAACAGTTAAATATAAACAAATTGCTGCGCGAAAACTGCAAATTTCTTTGTCCAATGCTTTAATAATTACAATTAATTTAACATTTCGATTAATGAAACAGAAAAATATTACTTCAAGTACTGTTGAGAAGACACAGAAAATCTATGCTTTCTGACGAAAAGAAAATGCAAAAGAAATCGAGAAAGCGACGCCAAACAGAAAGTTTAATCGAACGAAACATTCACTTAACTATTACGAGATGGGTAGTAGATACCATTTAACTATAGAAATTAATAATCATTTTTTCGACGTCTTATATCTAAAAAATTGTTTTTATAATATCTTAAAACAAAAAAATTACCTTTATTATGTCAAATTTATTTCAATACACTTTTTTTTACTTAAAATAAATTCTTTAAATTTAGTTTAATACACAGTTTGTAATGTTTTAATGGTCATTGTTTCCATTTCCGAATCGTCTATAGAAACATCCAATCGCGTGTTTTTTTCCATTGTTAAAATTCAGATTTAAAAAATATTTCTTTCTCTGGAAATGAGATCCCAGAGAAGATTTTCAATTCCAAATTTATTTCGTAGCATAAACAATTTTTAATTTCCCCCCAAAGTAATTTATAGAAGACTGACTAAATAAAACTCAGGTTTTTAAGATGTACCAAACAAGACAAATTGTTTCAACAAATATGTATTCCATATTAATGATTTAACAGTTTAAAATTAAGGTTTAAGAAATAATGCTCTTGTTAGAAACAATAATTTCGTAGTTAAAGAATAATCCTTTGCTGTAATAATTTCTTACCTTTAAAGACATTTCCGTCAAAGTCATTTCCTGTATGAATAGATGCTTTTTACTGAAAATGAAGCAGTTAATTGTTTAGTCATATTAGACTGAATTGAACTTTGTATTGCTCCTTGAAAAACTTACTTTCAGCCATTTTTAAGCTTCATGGCACCTCGAAATACACTCTGAAAGCGTACGAAAATTGTTTTGGTTTTCTCCGCAGCCACCAAATAGGAAACGAACACATTTCTGTTTGGCAGCATCATAGTACCATCGTTCAATACGTGATAAACATGGGCCACTTTTCATCGGTTGGTAACAAACTGCGTATTAGAAGAAAAAAATAAATAGAAATCCGATTAGATCATCTCAGAGATAAATTAAGGTAAGTACAATTAGTGCCTTAAAGAACAAATTGGTATTTCTTTACCAAAGGCTAACCCTGGCACATGCCTTCAAAACATTATTCAGAGACATTTCTAATTATTACGAAAAAAACGGATTACCGCACAAAGAAATGGTGAATACCTATTATTGCAGAAATACGTTCTCTTTAAGGTATCCGACTACGTTAAAAACACTGGTTTTCGACCACATTGGCTAATTCCTCTTTTATTATTATTTCTTGTAGTTCAGGCTTCCCTCTTTCCAAAATAGTATTTTCTAGGAAAAGGAAGGTCTGACCTATCATTCAGGAGAATTTTAAACAATTTTTTAGCTGAAATATTTCTTTAACTTCAATTTTCTCAAACTTTAATTTTCATAAAAATTCTCCACTGTTAACATGATATCTCAAAAACTAATAGAAGTATTTACATAAAAATTTCAGCGTGTGTTTTAAATAATATGGGTAATGAAATGAACCAAAAGTTTTATTGTTGGTGAAATACTTTTCATTTATAGGTGTTTTTAGAAACATTAAGTTGTAAATTTATGGAAAAAATGTATATATACGTACGTTTTTACCCATAATTTCTTTGCATCTCATAATGTTTCTTAGATTTTGGTTCATTTCATTCATCATTATATTCTATAACTTGTGTACAAAGAAAAATAGGATTGCTGCATTACAATTTTGTGTAGAATGTTAACCGTTTAGGTTAAATTTCATTAAAATTTACTACAAATTTTCCTACTTCTCAAAATATATTATATTTCCAAATAATTTTTTTGTATATATAGTGTTTATAATTGACAATACATCTAAAAACCATAAATAGTTTTTAAAAAATCCAATTTTTCAAAAATATTGCTTTGAACGTAGTCGGCTACATTAAAATTTATGAAATATTTCTTCATGTAGGGGTTCGATACCATATTTAAATGTACTGTAATCGAATTTTTCTCAAAAAGGAACACCCTATTTCAAATACGTATCTGATTTTTTCCAGTATAAAATAAAGCAAATGTGTATACTGTTATGCAAGTTTGAAGGATCATTTTCAGAACCTCTTAAACTTTTGATGCCAGTCGGAGGAATAAGATATGAAACATAACTATGCTAAATTTCTTTCATTTCTGCCCAATAATTTTTAAGATTTGTAGCAATAACAAAAGACTTTCGGGTTAGCATGATTTTATCATATGGAGGGGAGGAACTCATTTTCACAAAACAGTTATTTGGCAGAAATAAAAAAGAAATTAATCACAAAAAACCTTCGTTTTTAATAATTTTGAATCGATTTATCTAAACTTCATATATCAGGACGTCTTATTATGCAGAATTGATTAAAACAAGGCAAAGATGTTCCAACTTAATTACCTACCTATAGTCTAACTTATTAACTAACTCCCGTTATTTGCAGAAAAATAAAAAAAAAAAATGCCTCCTCGTAATGCTTCGCTGGGTACGGGATGTCTAATATATCAACCTCCAATGTAGATTAACCGAATGTCTTGTAAGTCAACCTTCTAACTCTCCGACCCGCCCTAAGGCACACGGATTTAAACCATAAAACTGAATGACCGGACCGCCGCAACAGCAATTGGCGGGAACTGAGGTTGAGTCCTAAGGGCCGTCACCGGCCACGGTACAATCCTCCCCGAAGGAAGTACGTCCCGTCATCGATGGGGGGAGCCAGATCCCCCACCTATTAGTGTACCCTCCAATGGTGGCGAGATCCAACCACCATGCCGGAAGCATCTCATCCTCATTTCGAGGTGCCCCCCCCCGAGGGATCCGAATGTCTTGTAAGTAAGAAAATCAGTTATCATTATCACAATTCCCGTCAAATCGTAAGCCACAACGTTTTCGTAATTTCGTAACTCTATAAATAAATATCGAATTTGTATAATTTTTATAAATTTAGAAAAAATATTTAAATAGAATTTTTTTAGATAAAATCACAAGTATTTGCATAAAGGCCATTTGAAAAGGGAAAGTAATTGCTTCAACTATTTATATATGTATATATATTTTAAATAAAAGACACCGAATTTTTTCAGATAACTTAAACACACTCTATAAAGGCAGAATTAATATATCCTTCAATATAAATATACATAATTGTAGTATTGACTAGGTGTGATCCAAATGTTTATCCGTAGCTCAAAATTCTTGAAAATTACATTGGACTATTTTTGGAGTAAAATAATACATAAATTTATTGAAATTATGGCCTATTTTTCGAAGTTTACAAGCTGCATAACTTAATATTTCCATATCATTACAGTTTTATTTTGCACAAATGTCTAAACAAAATGTATACAAAATTTAAAGAGAGCTATTTTTTAATTATAAGAGAGATGATACTTTTCAATCATAGCTGAAAAATAAAAGATAATAAAAATCTACTCATCGGGAAATAAACTGCTTAAAATTTATTTCTTCAATTTCCAGAGCGATGAAGAAAATATTTTTTTTTCTATATTAATTAGCTATTCAGTTTAACATTCGTTAATAATTACATTTTTTTAAATTTTTCAATTGAGGAAATGTTTTTTTTACTCTAATTAGAATATGTTGTGATCAGCTATATATCAGACACCGGAGGACTTCACTGTTTCTTTGCAGTTGAAAATTAATGTCAACTACCTAGCATATACTTTAATCGATTTATATTTGTCATATTTACCATTTAATTGCTTTCTAAGTGTTTAATGTCAGAAATTACAACATTAACGATAGAACAAAATATTTTAATTATTTAGAATTCTCTGAATTTCCATCAGTATTATCAGAAGCAAAAAACTCATGTTGGGATTTTACTAATAATATATAACATATAATAACGTATATTAAAATGAAAAAAAAAATTTACTAACCAAAATAAAAAAACGGTTATTAACAATATTGTCTGCAATTCCATCTTCAATTTTTATATTCTGCAAAAACGTCCTTAATATCTTTTCAAATTATCGAAAGAAATAAAACAGACTTAGAAAATGCAACGAGATTGGCTTTGAAATAAAATATTTAAAAATTTCAATTTTTGGCCAAAATCGGTTTCTAAACTCGGATGGATACCATAAGTGATAACTTCTGCTTTCTGTATAAATTATGAAAAAATTATCTGGATTTTCAATTATTATGCTCACAGGTACATAAAAAAATCGTCAGAAAAACAATTATTTCAATATGACAGAAATATAATTTCGGCTTAAATAAAGCGCATCAAAATTCATCTGTCAAATGCATTGCAATTTTGAGTACTAGCATACAAACACCTATTAATATATAACACACAGGTATCAAAATAACAAAAGTATAACAAACTTACAATCTTACTACTGTAATCAAAAACTACCCCGAGCTGTAACATAATCAAAATTGTGTCAATTTATGGATCAAATTTTATAGAATCGTTTTCAAGGTACTCTCCTCCAACTTTAATGCTCTTATGATGACTTATTTTTCCAATAAAAAAAATATGCCCTGATGTTATTTTTGTGAAAGTATTTCAAAAGTAATAACAAATTTCTTTTATCAGATTAATGGACTCAAAACAGCCGAAGTGAAAAGGCAATATCAATGGCGTAAATAAGACAGTCACGCGATATATATATATATATAGGTTCAAAAGATAAATATATTTTCATAGTTTTAGTTCGATTAAAAAAATAAGTTTGATATTTTGTCGATAGTATTCAAAAAATTACATTTTACACCTTTAGAAATTACAAAATGTTCCTTCTAAATTATACTAGTTTAGCGCAATTTTAATTAATTTTTCTTGAATTTTGACATTTTTTTTAAACATTTTTTTTTATTTCACAACAGTTTTCCTCGGTTGAAATGAATTTTAAACTTTTTCAATGTTTTTTCGAATATTTAATCTCATGATTTTTCCATTATTGCTGAAAGTTAACCAACAAAGAACTTGATAAACATCCCCAGTTATGCATAAAGTGAAAAAAATATTCAGAACTATGAAAGATGGTATAAATTATTTTTTCGACAACAATACTATTACCTGTATAGTTAAGTTAATAGAAGATATCATGGTGACTTATTATATTAAGAAAGTCTATTTAAGCAGTAAATGAGAAATATTTACGGATATTAAAATAATATGTGGCTAACTTCCATAAAAATTTGATATTTTAAACATCGCTCCTTTCGCTTCTCCTGAATATCAAATTTATGTTCAATTTGCCAAAATTAGGATTCAATGAAATAGATTTTCATATGATTAAAATAGAGTTAATTGCATCAGATATTGAATAGCACCTGAACACGATCGATATTTCCAAGAAAACAGATGGTTACGAAGGGCGACTAGCGATAATAATAAAGAATAAAGATAAAAATAAAAAGATAAAAAATCAATTAAAAATTAATTAAACAACACAACAGTATGAAACATTATTTGTAGACAATAAAAATGGCACCAACCTATTTAAAAAGACTCAAAAATAAGAGAAAAAAAGAACTGAATCATTTATTTACAGATATGTAAAAATAAAAGGCAAATAGAGGTAAAAAAAAAAGTACAAGAATATTATATATAAATAGTATATTTATACATGTATTGTTAGACATCGAAAATATTTTTCAAGTAACACATAAGGATAGTATAATGATATTTTTTTAATTAAGTCTAAACAGTGTTATCTTACTGCTTTTATGTGTAAGAGGATTATAGTCATCGCTAAGAAAAGCCGGTTCGTCATACATATCGCAGCAGTCTGCACTTGCAGCAGTGCAGAGCGGGAGAAGAAGGCAGAGAAAGAAGAGCGATTTGAAAGACATGTTCTGAAAAAAAAAGGGCGATTTGAAATGAGACATAAAAATAATAAAACTCGATCAGATAATGAATTCAAAATATAAAGTTTAATATCTGTTTCATCTATCATTCACTTCTTTGCATTCTTTCCATCAAAAACGGGAAAAAGCCAGTTATGAAATTTTGAAAGATGCACAATACCATCACAAGAAATATCACATGATTTAAATATAAAAAAAAATAAATACGCTTATTTTCTATTGAGTAGATATCGTATTTCCTGACACTAGGAAAAATCAAAGATCGACACACAAACTTTCTATGGATTTGTACAAACGTTTATTGAAACAGAAGAATGTATTGTTAAATCACATAAATTGCATCTGTCTAATCTATATCATTTTTGAATTGTCGAGTTGACAGATTGGAACATGTATTTTTCGGTCTCAGGAGGTCTGAAATTCGAATTTAATTCTATACTTTCACATTGTGTACGTATACGAGAAAGGATAAAACTAAAATCCCTGCAAATTAAGATCAAATTTTAATTTTAAAAATAAAGCGTATTTGAACCTATAATGGAAATAAAAGAGCAGATAAATTATCAAATAAGTTTTTCTTTCAAAATAGTAATCTCCTAAGAGTAGAAGCTTATAATATTATAATACCAAAAATCATAATTTGTACATTTTAATTTTTATTATATATATATATAATTCTAATAATTATTTGGAAATTTTTTTAGCATACTATTTTTTATCATGCTTTTGACGCTCCTATTTGTAAGGTTAAGGTATAGTATTCTAATATCGGCATATATTTAAGTTTTCTTCATTTCAAACTAAATATTGTTAACTAATTGTATGTTTATAAATAATATAATTCTAATTCGCCTTTCATAAAAATTTATAAAATGTTTAAATAATTCCCCAAATTTTTATTACAAAATTTTGTAAGCATTTTTTTTTCAAAATACAATTAAATGGCTTGTGTCATCTAGAAGGACACAATAATCAATGGTAATCGTTAAATAAAGATTCAGTTTAAAAGATATTAAAATAGTATTTCATCACCAGATACTCAAAACTATTTAGAACTCATCAGTATAAGAGTGAAATATCTAGTACAAAATTCAATATATCTCTACCAAAATGCAATAATCACGATATACATCCATGTTAAATTTTAAAAATGTAAAAATCTGTTATTATATCTTAAATAAAGATCGATGATTTGATGTGAAAAAGAGTAGTACTTACCTATTCAAAACCGTCTGAATTGTCAAATAAGGATATAAAACTTCACCTGACATGTGCACATATATATATACGTTTGAAATCGAAAAATTAAAATTTTCTGATGAAATCATGTCAATTGTCTGTAATTTTACCGTTTTTATTAGATAATCAAATAGTAATTTTTATTTTCGGAGACAAAAAATGTTTATCAACTGAAAGAGGCTTTATTGTTTCGAAATTATGAAGAGAATCATTAATCCTGAAATCTATTTTTCCATAATAATTTGAAAAACCATTATTTACGAAATAAAAAAAAACATGACATACTATAATTTAAAAGTGTGCTAATGACGATCGAATGTTCTAGAAATGACGCGATTTTAAAAATATGTGGCTCGCCAATTATGGATTTGTCACTTGTTAAACTGTTTAATTCCGCTTTCACCCGGATTCGGTGTATTTTTAAAATTACATGAAATATTTTTAAAAAAATATCCGTTCTGAGTAAAGCGTCTAATTGCTTTCAGAAAAAAAAACCAATTACTTAAACTGGTTCATTAACAGTAATGATCCGAAATTATATGACAAGTGTTTCGAATGAAAGCTCGTAAATCGGTGTGATACTTTACACAAAAAAAACGTGTGGATATTAAGTGATTTTTTAAGATGTAAGCAGAATAAACATTGTAAAAACAAAAACATGGTAAAAACGTATGTTATAAAGAAAATAGACTTTTTTTAAAAAAATATCGGTGGAAATTATAATACAGTTTTTAAATTAATTAAATTAAACTGTAAAAATTGTGAGGAATATAAAACAAATTCTACGATTAATTTTTTTTTTTCATGAAACATTTTTTTTTCTTCTGTACGTAATATATTATGAAACAATATTGTAAGTGTCTATAACTTCGAAATCGTGATTCTAACAAACCTCTATGTTTCAGACTTTTCCGAGTTCGAAAAACACATTTTTGAAAATATGTCTATCTGTGAAGGATAATTTAAAAAAATGACTTAAACTAAACGAATGTATACTGATTTCTGGTCTCTACTCAACATTTAAGTTTTCTTGTCAAATTTTTGAATGAAATCAAATAAAAGTAAAAATGTCCGAGTGAAAGTGAGTCAGATATCTTCAAAGCGTAAAAGGCAAGAAGAAGAATATTCTTCGCACAGTTTTGGTATCTTAAACGTAGATTCGTATATAACCAAATCCCCTTATGGGGTGATCATTTGTCTGGCAACATTCCCATAAGCGATATAACTTAAAAAGAATGAGATATATGAATGGAATTTGGTATGTAATCTTGATATTATAATTGAAATTTGGTTTCAAATTATGTTTTCAGTCGGTTGATAAAAGATGTTATTGCTTCTTTAGAACGCAGTAATTTTAAGCCAAGGGTACGTCTCTTGTTTTTCAGCAGCGCCATCTAGGGCGAAGAGCACAATTTAGCTACACAAGCGTCACAACCCTTTTTAAGGGGAGGATTTCATTCATGCACTTCATTCACAGATCGTAATTTAGGCGTGAATCAGAGAACGATCACCCCTGATTCAGTACCCAAAGTAGTGTTACTCTCAACATGGAAGACTTTGTGATTACGACAAATTTATATGTGCGCCAGCCACACACACACACACGGAGTGTCTTAGGCCGGCGGGGTTCGAACTCGCACCCCAAGGGAAGCGAATCCAACGCCCTACAAACTAGGCTATCCCGACCAACAAAAAAATGTTCCAAATTTAATTGCTTTACTAGAAGTGCATAACGCTCGTTTGAAGGATTCTAAAATTATTTGTGGAAGAATTTTGCGAATTTCTTTTAAGAATGCATGAGATAATGTTTCAGGTGAAACCACCCTACTTTGTTATTACCCTTAATTTAATATAGTCTTTTTTTAAAATTTGTATATTGTTACTATAACTATTAATTTCTGCTTCATACTATTGCTAATAACTAGAATCTAATAGGTTGTTTTAATCTTGACATGATTAAGATAATATTTTTTTAAAAATTCTGTTAGTTTTTCTATCATTCCATCCCCTGTTTTACCGTCTTTTGGGATCTTTTCATGAAGGACTAAAAAGATAACGTGCATCAGATATTCTCACAAATTCAGCGGAATTACAAGCAGAGATTCTTCAGATACTTTGATAATACAACTCGCAATCAGATTAGAACAAACAAATGAAGATTTAAAATTCAAGTTACTCAATTGTAAGTTAGCGAAAAAAAAAATTCCATGCTTCTTTTTTTTTTTTTTTTTTTTTTTTTTTGTTCTACATAATTTTATAATTTATACAGGATTTCTTGGATTTGCAACAAATCTTGGATTCTTTCTCGGATTATACAAAATCGTGTTTTTTTTTCTTCCTAGTTTTTGTTCTACATGATTTTGTAATTAATGCAAGATTTCTCGGATATGAAAAAAATATTGCATTATGCAAGATCGAGTTACAAATCCGATATACGAATGTAGAGTCCATAGATCTGTAGGAGTATTTTATATCTCTTTACTCCTACATAATCCATGTTATTTATCCGTTACAATTAATTTTGACTTCTGGTCCTAATAACCATTATCATGCCAAACGCCCCTCAGGGGCTCACCTACTATAGGTGAGTACGGGTGTCCCAATCCCGAGGTACCCAGGGATCTTTACTCCCTTTATGTTTCCACTCCCCTACGACTTCTACTATCTGTAGTTTTTTTTTCCTTCCCTCGACGGCAAGCGAGGGAGTTCTCCATGAGAAGCTGTCGCCGCTCTGTTTGCTTCTTGCTTCTCATGGACAGCCAAAGCCCCACGTGTTTGCCGTGCGTGGCGACCCATTTGAAAGACGGGTGGTGCACTGTGGTCCCCTGTGCATCAATCGGCTGGTAGCTAGTCACCTTAGTGACTAGTCTGCTTGGGATCAAGCGAAGGGGTTACTCCTTGGGTTTGGCCTTAAGGGTGGTCACTGTCGCCGGGGGTAACACCCAGCGTATAGGTTCCGGCTAGCACTAAGGTGTATGCCGAGGCTGGGAAAGACCAGAGCCGGTAATTGCCTTCCCTTGTTGGGCTCCGCGGTGGGCTGTGCCGTCGGGCCCGAATCACTCTCAATATCGCATGGCTCCTCCCAAGAAGGGTTCCTTTAGTGGGCGTCACAAAGTACCAATTTCTTTTAACAATAATGAACATTTTGATGCTTTTTTTGTAATAAAAAGAATTTCTGAAAATAAAGAAACTTTTGAAACAGTCTCCCCTTTCCTTGTACAAAAGGCTCTAAATGCAACAGTCGGCGAAGTTGCATTCGATTCGAAAAATGAGATCTGGTGACTTGCTTGTGGAGGTTTCTTCTCGTAAGCAAGCACAACAGATACAAAAACTTAAATCCTTGGCAACGATAAGAGTTTCTGTAACCCCTCCCCAATCACCACTTAATAGCTCTAAAGGCGTCATCACCTGGGGCGAAATACTAAATCTTCCCGTAGAGTTAATTGTCTCCGAAATGAAATCTCAAGGTGTTACACATGTGCGTCGAATTTCCATACGACGTGATGGACAACTACTTGAGACGAAACATCACGTATTAACTTTTAAAACTTCTAAATTACCGGAGTACGTCTATGCAGGCTATATAAAGTTACCGGTGAGGCCATATATCCCTAATCCACTAGGGTGTTTTCAGTGCCAACGCTTTGGCCACTCCAAAATGAATTGCTGCGGGTCTCTCACTTGTGCCCGTTGTGCACAAAAAGGGAATGATAGCCAACAGTGTACCGCAGAAGAAAAGTGCGTAAACTGTGGTGGCGATCATCCCTCATATTCTCGATCTTGTCCTCGCTGGGCACTGGAAAAGCAGGTTACGACAATAAAATTCAAAGAAGATTTATCTTATCCTGAAGCCAGACGCAGGGTTAAAGCACAGACCCAATTCCTGGTGTCAGTTATACTTCAGCAGTTAAGAAAACTTTCTGTCAGAATTGCTCTTGTGAAAACTGCTTAAAATATTCCAGGAAAACAACAGATAACGAAAAAACATCAGATTCCGATGCTGAACATACTCTGAAAACTAACACTGATACTCAAAAAATTGTTAGAAGAAAATCAAAATCGCAGACTTCGCTGACATTAAACTTAGCAAAACGTGGTCTTACGCAAAAAGATTTGCGAAAGAAACTGAAAAATTCTGCATCGAAAAATTCCGTCGCATTGGGGTTAGCGACGCAAGGTGTTGTCCATAAGGACTTGCAGTCCATCTTTGGTGACACGCTTAATAGCCCCGATATTAAACTGCATCCGTCTGAGGATGAATATGAACTTGGTATGAGTTGCGATGATCATGCAAATTCAACAACTGCCTCTTCTCTCTCTCCTCCCAAATCACTTTCTTAATGGGTACCTTCCTTTCTTGGAATTGTCGCGGCATTCGGCCCAAACTGCATGACATCAAGTCTATTATTAACAGATTTCATCCTGTTTGTTTTGGTCTTCAAGAGACCTTCTTGAAGCCAAATATATCAATCAAATTACGCGGTTACAATTGTATTCGGAAAGATGCAGACAGTGAAGCTCATAGTTCTGGAGGGGTCTGCATCTTCACTTCCAATTTATATCCGAGCACTCCTCTCACCCTAACACCTCTCTACAGGCTGTGGCTGTACAAATTCATGTAAAAACTTTGATCACAGTCTGCTGTATTTACTTACCGCCTCATGATGTCATTCGTCAACAAGATCTTGACGTTAGTGGACCAGCTTCCTTCGCATTTTATCCTGCTTGGCGATTTCAACGGTCATAGTACGTTGTGGGGTTAAAATAGTACAAATTCTCGTGGGCAGCAAAAAGAACAGTTCATTTCTAAAAACTGTTAATGTTTGCTCAATAATGATGAAAAGACGTATTTTCACGAGCCCACACGTACCTTCCACAGTCTTGATTTGGCCATATGTTCTCCTGAACTTCTGCCGTTGCTAACTTTTGCTGTTAGCAACTATTTATATAATAGCGATCACTATCCTATTATCGTCTCCCACGCTGATGGAGGCGGTGTGACTTATTGTCCTCCGCGTTTCTTATTCCAGCGGGCAGATTGGACTACTTTCTCTCAACTGGCAGATATTACAGAGACAATGGTAAATACATCAGACATCTCGGAAGCAGTTCAAAATGTCGTTGATAGTATAATATGTGCCGCAACTTCCACTATTCCAAACAGTTCACCACGTCTAAGAAAATTTCGCAGACCGTGCTGGAATGAAGCCTGTACCGACAGTCACAAGCAGCAAAAAAAGTTTTGGAACACCTTTCGAAGGTACCCTACAACAGAGAACCTTGTCGCTTTTAAAAAAGCCAAAGCACTAGCTCGCCGCATACGGCGTCGTAGTCAGAGGGAATTGTGGATTCAATTCATATCCTCAATCACATCCTCTACTTCCAGCAAAGTTCTATGGAAAAAGGTAAAGGCTGCTAATGGAATATATCATGAATCCTCCATTCCTGTTTTAAATAGAGGGAATGTGAAGTATTCTGCCCCATTAGACATTGCCACCATTCTCGGTCAAACATTTGCACAGGTTTCCGCTATTGATTCTTATAACCCTGACTTTCTTACAATTAAGAATCGTGCGGAACGGTTGCCTTTGCGCTTTAACGAACGAAATACCTTTCCATACAATTGCGAGTTTAGAATGTTTGAGCTAGAAACAGCATTATCTCATGCCCATAATTCCTGTCCCGGACCTGATGGGATTACATACAATATGCTCCGCCATTTGAATACCACTTCCCTTTCCAATCTGTTAATGCTTTTCAACAGAATATGGACTGAGCAGAAGTACCCTTCACAATGGCGAGAAGCGATTGTGATCCCCATTCTAAAACCTGCCAAGGAATCTTCTAATCCTCTGAACTACCGACCAATTGCTTTAACAAGCTGTCTTGGCAAGACTTTTGAGAGAATGGTCAATGCTCGGCTCATATACGAATTGGAGAAACAAGGATGCATCTCTCCGTTGCAGAGTGGTTTCCGTCGAGGTCGGTCTACTTTTGACAACCTCGTATTACTGGAAACTGAAATTCGCAACGCATTTGTAAGGAGGAACCACCTTGTCTCCATATTTTTCGATATTGAGAAGGCGTATCACCGTACACGATGCTACGGCATACTTTCTACGCTTTTCAACTTTGGTTTTAGGGGAAACCTGCCCATATTCTTATTGAACTTTTTATCACATCGGACCTTCAAACTTCGTGTTGGGAACTTTTATTCTAATAGTTTTATTCAGGCTGAGGGAGTTCCGCAGGGAAGTGTCCTCAGTGTCACCCTTTTTATTATTCATCTGAGCCAGATTTTAACTCATTTGCCTTCATCTGTACAAGCAAGTCTTTATGTGGATGATCTTCAGATCTCATGCCAAGGAAGCAGTATGAACCTTATTGAGAGACAATTACAGAATGCTGTGAATAAATTAGTAGCTTGGTGCAAAAACAACGGACACAATATCTCACCGGAGAAGAGCCGTTGTGTGCACTTCTGCCGAAAGAGAAACATACATTTGGATCCAAATATTAACATTGGTAATATATCGATTCCTGTCGTAAATGAAATACGGTTTTTGGGAATAATCTTCGATCGCAAGTTGACTTTCCTTCCGCACATCTTGCACCTGCGGAAGAAGTGTGAGAAATCCTTAAATGTTCTGAAGGTACTCTGCAGAACATCTTGGGGTGCCGATCGAACCTCCCTACTCCGCATTTATGAAGCAGTAATTCTATCCCGAATCGATTATGGGTGTGTGGTGTATGGTTCTGCCTGCGCTTCCATCTTGCGGCGATTGGATACTGTTCACCACTCTGCCTTACGAATTTGTTCCGGTGCATTTCGGACCTCTTCCGTTGAGAGCCTGCATGTTATCTGTCACCAAATGCCCCTAAATTTAAGGCGTAACAAATTGTCCGTTTCGTATTACTTCCGAATCATGTCAGTGTCAAAGCACCCTTTACGTCAAATTAAATTTCCGTCTGTTCTTCGCAGATTGTATAATGCCCGTCTATTTCATATCCTTCCATTCAATGAGAGAATTAAAAATATCCTTCATGACTCGGGCCTTGAAAATATTACTATTAAATCCGCTGATCTGTTTTGTTTTCCACCTTGGGATATACCGCAATTTTCTTTTCTAAATCCCTTCTCAGGATTTGAAAAATCCTCAACTGCACCGATTATTTTCCAACAGATGTTTCTATATCATCGCTATCGGTATTATTCCTTTACACCAATTTTCACGGATGGCTCGAAATCAGATGGTCATGTTGGCTGTGGATTCATACTACCATCTGATACACTGAGCCACCGTTTACACAATTGCTGCTCAGTTTTTACTGCTGAGTTGGTGGCAATTTTCTGCGCTCTTCAGAAAATCTCCCCTTCTACTCAGCGTAAATTTATTATTTATACTGATAGCATGAGTGCTTTGGAGACACTAACTCACTATCACAATCGGATGCACCCGTATGCTGTTAGAATTTTATTTATCATGCGCCTGTTACAAAATGAAGGCTTTCCAATTATTTTCTGTTGGGTGCCGAGTCATGTTGGCATTGCTGGAAACGAAATGGCGGATTTAACGGCAAAATCAGCAACGAATGTTTTGTCTCAGGGACTTCCTTATTGCGATATTAAGAAGTCCTTGGCTAAACACATTTTTTCTTCTTGGCAATTGACGTGGGATCAGCGAACCGAAAATAAATTACATTCCATTAAACCAACTATTGGATTGTGGTCTGTTCTCCCTATACGTGAGGTTGACGTCAAAATGACTCGCCTGCGTATAGGACATACTCGCTTCACGCACAAACATCTTCTTTTCGGTGAAGCGGCACCAAAGTGCCCCACATGCCATGAATGTACTGATTTTAACTTCCAACGTATTCGCTTTTTTCATTTAACTTCGTTGAACTTGCAGGACCTGGTGGGTGAAAATCCCCACCCAAATATTTTTAAATTTTTAAAAGCTATAAGATTTTATACTCGTATTTAGTATATAGAATATCTGTTTTATCACTGTGATCAATAGAACGCAGACATTGATTCTTTCCTTAATTAGTCTATCAGTTTTTTTTTAACTAAATTTGTTATTTAAATCTACGTTTTATCTCACTTTTATATTTTACCATTGGATTGGCGCAGCATAGCCAAATATGGCTCTTGCGCCAATAAACTGCACAAACCAACCAACCAACCATGCCTTCAAAACAAGCTGTTTAACAGCTACTATACAGCAGAGCACGGGTATTTCATAACTGCACAGGTATAATAGATGCTTTGTATTTCGGAGTGATTACCAAGCATTTCGTTTCTTCTGCTATCCATAGATAATGCATGGTACAGCATTAATGAAACATCGATCCATGTTAAGACAAATAAATTGTGCTCATTTCACGAAGTGACACATCTGAGTACCGATCTTATATATTAAAATAGTGGGAGTGGTCTTTCCAAAAGTTTCTCATATTTTCTAATAAACTTATAATGCCAGAAAACGCATTACATGTTATTGGCGTTCAATAGTTACGAAATAATAACTTTTGGCGTGTACATAGAATTTTTATTGAATCTACATTGTGTTTCTTGGCGAATTATTTGGCAATGAATCTCTGGCATTCGGGCAAAAGCATCCAAAAATTATTTTTTTGCTTTAGACTCGTTTTTCTTAACCGATTGAAACAAAATTACGATTGCATTCACAAAATTCCGTACCAAATTTTATATACTTCAGTCCATGCGCTTTTGAATGATCGCGTTTACATATTTCCGAAAGTACAGACCGATAGACAGATCCCTTGTCGGATTTGGCTCAAAATTTGACAGGTATAGGTTACAGGTGATAATTTACAGATGCACAATAGATGTTAAATCTGATTTTAGCCATCTAGCACTCTTCATTTTGTAACTATCGTATCAAATTATATTTGAACAGAAGAACTTCCCCGGAACTAATTTTACTCAAAATTCGATAGAATTCTGCAAATTCAGTGTAAAGACCATATACCAAATTTCATCCATCTAGCTCAAATCGTTTTTGAGTTCTCTTTACAGACAAAAAGACAGATATTTTCCTGAAATATGTTTTCCGAAGTCAGGAAGGTCTAAAACCTGGAGATTCGTCAAAATCTCGAATGCAAACTTTTTCATGACTACTATACTTTCTCTATTACGAGATAATAAAAACATACTCTGAACAGCCTCTAAAGATTATTAATAGTTATTCATGTTCTAAAGGTATTGTTTGGCAAAAGATTCAAAAATCTCCGCTCTTTTGTGCATGCGTTAGGATGGGTTTAATTCATTAAAATAGGTGTGAGACGAAAGATAAAAGAAAAAGATGTTTACATTTAACAATAAAGTAAATTTTAATTACTCGTGGACTAAATTAAAATAATACTGTCAGAAACGGCAAGATGCGGACGAAAAAAGTATCTAATAGAGCGAAAATCAAGGTCAAAGAATGACGAAGAATTCCAGAAATGCGCTCATCCTTTTACGTCTCATCCCTTATTGAGATAGAATCATCGAAAAAGGGGCGTCTCAAGATACTGAAATGATCATTAGAAGAGAGTTTGTATTTAGGGATTATTATCATAATTCCATATTACATCTATTCTGCTGCGACCAGAGACAGGTATTGGACTGCATTCAAATTGTATTATGCTATTCTTGAAGTGGTTTTGGCCAGAACTCGAACACTTGATATGTATTCATTTTTTGGTACATATATAAGGAATCATCAGCGTTATCATGAGGAGTAACAATTCTGATTATTGCCATTGAATAAAATATATTCAGACAATAAATTTCGAAACATTCTGATCATCATCTGGTTTCCAATCTCGGTACATTAAGTAAAGAATCATTAGCCTTATAATGAGGAGCTACAATTCTGATTATTGCCATTGAATAAACGGTATTCAAACATCAATTTCGAATCATCGTGATCTTCATCTGGTTTCCAATCTTAATACATTAATCATGGTTATCATTATCCTCATCATGAGGAGCAACAATTCTGGTTATTACCATTTAATGAAAAGCATTCAAATTATCAATTTCGAAACATCGTGATCATCATCTGGTTTCTAATCTTGGCACATTATGTACAGAATCATTAGCCTTATAATGAGGAGCAACAATTATGATTATTGCCATTGAATAAAAAGTATTCAAACGTCAATTTCGAAACATCGTGATCTTTATCTTGTTTCCAATCTTAATACATTAATCACGGTTATCATTAGCCTGATCATGAGGACCAACAATTATGATTATTGACATTGAATAAAATATATTCAAGCCATAAATTTCAAAACATCCGGATCATCATCTGGTTTCCAATCTTGGTACATTATGTATTGAATTATTACCTTATAATGACAAGCTACAATTCTGATTATTGCCATTGAATAAAAAGTATTCAAATTATCAATTTCAAAACATCGTGATCATCATCTGGTTTCCAATCTCAATACATTAATCACGGTTATCATTATTCTCATAACGAGGAGCAACAATTCTGGTTATTACCATTTAATAAAAAGTATTCAAATTATCAATTTCGAAACATTCTGATCATCATCTGGTTTCCAATCTCGGTACATTATGTACAGAATCATTAGCCTGATCATGAGGAGCTACAATTCTGATTATTGCCATTGAATAAACAGTATTCAAACATCAATTTTGAAACATCGTGATCTTCATCTGGTTTCCAATCTTAATACATTAATTACGGTTATCATTATCCTCATCATGAGGAGCAACAATTCTGGTTATTACTATTGAATAAAAAGTATTCAAATTATCAGTTTCGAAACATCGTGATCATCATCTGGCTTCCAATCTTGGCACATTATTACAGAATCATTTGCCTGATCATGAGGTGCAACAATTCTGGTTATTACCATTGAATGAAATGTATTCAAATTTTCATTTTCGAAACATCGTGATCTTCATCTGGTTTCCAGTCTTAATACTTATGCACGGTTATCATTATCCTTATTATGAGAAACAATAATTCTGATTATTGCCATTGAATGGAGTGTATTCAGACCATTAATTTTGAAACATCGTGATCTGCATCGTCTTCAAAATACTGAATGAAACAATAGTATTCGGAGGAAAAAATTGAAATCTGATGATAGATACATTCAAATATTCATATAAAACTGTTTTTGTATAAGAAGGGAAAAATCCCGTGAAAGGTAAAATGTCTGTTAAACGCCAACAGCCGAAATATCCATGCAAATAGGATAGATATTCCGATAAGTAAGAGGGGTATAAAGAGAGAAACAGATAGAGTTATAAGGGCACTGCAAATTGCAGTTATCTTTCTCATTAAATATCTCATTAATAAATAATAATATCTCATTAAATAAAACTATAGCAAGTTTTTTTTTCTCTCTTTTCTAGAGGAATTTCTCCAACTAAAGAATAATGAATCGAATAAAGTGGTGTTTACATTAAAAAGCAATTTAGTATTTAGAAGATAATTATCTGCTTCACAGAATACAGAAAGTATATAGTATAGAATAATTTCAGCAGCTTTCTGTTCACCCTCAACGGTTTTCGGATAGATAATTCAGATAATAGATAAAGTTAATTAAGATAATAGAAACTTTTACGATTGACTTTCTTAAGATTCAGTTCGATTTTCGAACCATTATTTTGTTCAAATATTATTACTTGTGTTTTAAAAGAAGGGAAGGGTTGATCTTTTCACTTCGTTGCTAATCACAAACCTATCTCGCTTCTACCCAGTTAATTCTTAATAATTTCGTTTTTTCAATTTTCGTGTCAAAATCATTAATTGTACCTTGCAGTCAAGAAAGAGTAAATTGGCATTTTCAATATAAAAAAAATTAATCGTAACCTTGACTATAGATTACTCAAAAGAGTGACCTGCTTTGTTCTTCGATAGTTTTGCTGAATAATTAACAAAATATTGTAACGTCTCTCGTTTTCCTCTCAGATGGTTAAAAGCATCGAAACCAGTTGTAACGGCTCCTATTATCCCTCACATAGTGAAATACATCTGGACCTCCAGATGTGGATCCTTTTCACTAGGACAGTCACTATGTCTGGTTAATTGCTACTATATCCAGGTGTAGGAAAACAGATTTGGATCCCGTCGTTTCAAATAGATCCAACATGTCTTCAAGGGAGAGAAATGCCGAAACATTCAGATGCGAAACTTTTTTCCTTTATGAAGGGACCCCTCAAGTCATCCAGAACCTATCGATCACCAGCAACCATTGTCATTAAATGTCAAATCCAAGTGCAGTCGGCGTGAGCTGCAAATTTCTTATAATTGGCATATGCTCAAGAGGCAGTCGACCACAAAGATGATTCCTTAATAAACACTCCCAAGGTCGGATTTTGACCAATAAGGAAGCATTACTGAGCTGCTATTGTGTGATAAGGAACTCAAGTTCACCAATGAGAAACCGGAGGTGGAGATCTGATGTAAATAAAATGGGGGGGGGGAGTTAGAGAAAGAAAAAGAAGGATCTTCGAAGGCAGAGTTCGGAGAGAGACTTCGGAGTGCGGAAAAGTTGTTCTTGATTGTGTGAGAAGCTTCATGTGATTAGGTCTTCTGTGTTAGGGTCCACCCGATAAAGATCGGTGGATTGTTGGAGTTTCCCTGGTGTAGCCGTTTAGTGCTAACCGCCTGTTAGCGGTTTTTTGATAACTTATTCTCTGATTTGATCGTCGAGCTATTTCGTGAGTGAACTGTCATTTGATTTTTGAAAATAATATTAACCTATATGAGAACAAGTTTTCTTTGTAAATATATAGGGCTGTAAATAAAAAGATTATGTTGTTACGCTACTATTTTATTTGATCGGCCTTGACCAAGATATTACAATATGCATCATGGAACTTGCTATCAATCGCTGACTGCCTAATCCTAAGAATTGCCACAAATAATACTAACTTGGATGGCCTACTCGTCCTTATTTTATCACTTTTAAATAAATCAATAATTTTGACTTCGAAGCTTAACAGGATCAATTAAAAGTAAAAGGTTAAAGATAAATAAATTGAAAATTTTAAAATATATTACCTGATTTAGAATGAAATCAGATGAATATTAAAAAAAAAAAACAGGCTTTTCGTATTATAATTTTTTATTCTTTAGTCCACATGCCTTCATAAACATAAAGAAGGAATGATCATTCTTTGGTTTAATATATTACCGATAGATGGCATGCCGTCGTAAAGGAGGAGGAAAAAAAATAGAATAAAATTGGGCTTGTTGATAATGTTGTGATAATCTCCTAATGCATAATAGTTTTTTATTTTTTATTTTACAGTCATTATGACGCCATTATTTAATATAGTTTGGATTGCTAATTTGTATTTAATTGATCTTTCCTGTTACTTATTTCTGAAAGTCCATTGCACCATGCATTTAAATTTACTTTTCTTTTAGAAGGTGGCGTCCTCTAGTAGCATTCTATCAATCTAATTTTCTTTCCTACAGTATAATTTAATGTGTAAAGTGTTCTGATATTTCGCTTTTTATCATTCCTGAAAAATCCTGGAAATACATTAAAATTTGGAAAATAGCATTAAGAATTAATTAGTTTTAGTTGGTATCAATGATAATTGCAGAAAATAAATAAATGCAAAAATTTCAAAATTTATACTCCTTTATATATTATGTCACAAAATAGAAAGCAATTTATTAATTTTTAATATGATTTAAAAGAAAATAATCAATTAATAATCTTGCTTTCTTCACTCAACATATTGCTCAGTTTTCCCAATGAACAACTGCCAGCAGAAAATGCCTTTACAACTTCATTTGGTGCTAGAATTATAGATGCATAATCCACGATTTTTTGAATAAAAAATAATTTTTCATTATTTGTTTCATTATCTGTTATTTTTAAATATTTGTTCCAATTATCTGTTATTTCAATCATATTATTAATTTAAAATTATTATTTAATATTAAATATAAAATTTATTAATTGTAATTAATACTTAATTTACTAATTTAAGTAACGTGTAATTGAATTAATTTATCTATTTCAGCTTACTTCTTAAATTTGATTTTTTTTTCAAAACTATTTATTAAATTTCTTTATTAGAGTAAACCATTCTCTGGAAAATTTGAATTAAATGTAAATGTCATTTCTTTAAATTGTTTACTTTAGTTCTATATTCTACCAGTAGCTGGCGCCAGCAGTAAATGGAATATATGCAAAGTCAAATCACAAGCAATTAAGAACGATTTGTATGGAACAGTGCATCAACACATACGAATACCAGTAAGACCGGTTACTGTCATGAAGTGGAGCGGCGACTTCACACTTTCCAGTGAAGTCACCGCTCCGATAAATTTCAGTGATATGCAATTCAGTGATACGATGATTCCAATAACCGGTCCGTTCACTTTTCAATCCGTTCACATATTTCTCCTTTTCTGTTATGTTCGATAGCTTCCATTGGACAGATCGTATCGATTGTTACTTTCCAGTGAAGTCACCGCTCCGGTAAATTTCAGCGATATCGTATCGATTGTTACTTTCTATCGTGATCTAAAACCTGTAATCGAAATAACACCAGTAAGATCTTATAAAGGATTTGAATCACACCCCTCTTTGAAAAGTATTGATCACTTGTATTTGTGACTTTTTGATATTGGTTACGTAATAACCGCCCGTAAAATATTCGTCATCCCTAGCTAGAATAATTGGTTTTATAGCATCCTGTTTTATAATGTTGAGCTATTACCAAGCTTCGTGCCCTATTTTTATAGATGGCCCTACAGTATACTTTATAAAACAATAGCGATGATTTCTTTGCTGTCATGTGAAAAATAAAAAATAACTCCAGTCCCAAAAGCGATGCATATTGATAAAATATTTTTTATATGTACTCGGTTGGCAACTAAGTTTAAGACCTTTGTTAAAAAATTTTGTCGTTCTGCATGCCATTAAATGTTTTTCACGTAATGTCTTAAATCATTCGAAAGAGGAAGTTTTATCCTATCGAATATCCGCTATCGTTAATTTTCAGAATATTAAAATGGATTTAACTCCTCCTTCATTTTGCTTTTAATCAAGGTTCTATGACCACAAAAACTGCTCGCTACATTTGCGCTATGAGCGAAGAAGTTGCCATAGCTGAAAGAACCGCTTTTAAGTTCTATATCAAGTTCAAAAATAAAAATTTTGATCTCAAAGGCTTTCTGGCCGTCCAATTGAATTGAACTTTAAATAACACGGGGGAATACATTATTGATTAATTAGTTGTTAATTTTTACTGAACAATAAACGTTTTAAAAAAATTAATAAAAAAACGCGGAGAACTTATTTGCCAACTCAATACCAAAATTTTTTAAGTAAGTCAATGAAAGGCTAATTTCTTTCACGTAATGCTTTTTGATTTTCGGACAGATGTGAGTGTTAAAATTGTACAAGAAGGGATATTTATTAAGACTATGAAAAAAATGATTTGATAGATTTGAGAATGTTGTTTTTACTCTGATGGATCAACCAAGCCCAGGGTAGTCTTCCTAACTCAAATGTCTTCATTGATATGGTATTGTGAGAGATTTAGCAGAAAAAAAGAATGCAGAGGATTTGGATGCGCGAGGATAAAACCTGGGGCATTGCGGTTCGCAGCCTAGTATCATGACCACAATACAAAAGCAACAGCTCGTATATCGTAGCCGTTAACTAGCTTATAAGCTTTCACCAGACTCTCCCTCCAGTGAGTCGAACGATATGGCTGTTGAGTGGTGATTTATTGGCCTTTGAATCTAATGCGCCTGTACCCATTTGAACAGCTCCAAGGGTTATGGCGAGCCTGTGTGGGTAAGTGGTTGCTGTTGCTGAGTCAAGTGAGTATGACGACTTTGTGTTTCTGCGTCAAGTGAGTCTGACAACTTTTGGTTTGCTGTGGGTAGATGGCGCCACAACGGCTGTACGATGGTTGAAGAATCTAGAGATGCATAATCCACGATTTTTTGAATAACAAATAATTTTGCTATTTTTATTTGTAAATTTTTGTTCCAAATATCTGTTATTTCAATCATATTATTAATTTGAAATTATTATTTAATATTAAATATAAAATTTATTAATTGTAATTAATACTTAATTCACTAATTTAAGTAACGTGTGATTGAATTAATTTATCTATTTCAGCTTACTTCTTAAATTTGATTTTTTTCAAAACTATTTATTTAATTTTTAATGGAGTAAACCATTTTCTGAAAAATTTGAATTAAATATAAATGTCATTTCTTTAAATTGTTTACTTTAGTTCTATATTCTACCAATAGATGGCGCCAGCAGTAAATGGAATATATGCAAAGTCAAATCACAAGTAATTAAGAACGATTTGTACGGAGCAGTGCAACACATACGAATACCAGTAAGACCGGTTACTCTCATGAAGTGGAGCGACGACTTCACACTTTCCAGTGAAGTCACCGCTCCGATAAATTTCAGTGATATGCAATTCAGTGATACGATGATTCCAATAACTGGTCCGTTCACTTTTCAATCCGTTCACAGATTTCTCCTTTTCTGTTATGTTCGAGAGCTTCCACTGGACAGATCGTATCGATTGTTACTTTCCAGTGAAGTCACCGCTCCAGTAAATTTCAGTGATATCGTATCGATTGTTACTTTCTATCGTGATCCAAAACCTGTAATCGAAATATCGAGGATAGTATCAAGGATTTGAATCACACCCCTCTTTGAAAAGTATTGATCACTTGTATTTGTGACTTTTTGATATTGGTTACGTAATAACCGCTCGTAAAATATTCGTCATCCCTAGAAGAATCATCGTCCGAGGTCACCAATGTGATGGATTGTGATGCGCGAGGATAGAAGCTGGGACTTTGTTGTTCGCAGCCGAGTAACATGACCACAATACAAAAGCAATTGCTCGTGTAGCGTGTTAACTGGCTTATAAGCGTTCACCACAAAAACCTAGAATAATACAGAGACAACTGATGAGAAGCCGAGCATTGATGATTCGAACTTGTTTCGTCATTAAAATAGCAAAAGAGCTCGTATTTGTGTATCGCATATCATTATTAGTAGAGACAGAAATGATTTAACGAAAAAAAAATTTATAATTTTTTTCTCATTTATTCCTGCTGCTGTTTTAAAAGATGATTTTATTGTTCTCTGGCGTTTCGTCTTTTAATTGAATATTTATTATATAAAAGGGAAGGGAACCTTATCATTCCAAAAGATAAAATAAGATATAAATGTTAAAAGATATTGTGAAATATAAAAGGCCAGTAAAAAAATAAATATCCGCTGATAAATAAACTTGCTTTCCACTCTATAATTTTGATAACCTTTCTTATCTAATTCAGTAGACAGAATTGTAATCCCCCTTTTGTTTTTAAAAGCGAAACAATGACTACTGATAAAATCGGGTACTTTATCCCAAAGTCTATGTTCCCTTCCCTAACATTTTTGCATATTTTCTTGGATAATTGAATATTAATTAGATAAAAAATATGGATTGAAACCGTATTATTCCAAAAGCGAAAAGAGTTATAATAAAAAGTATTTAATATTAGTGTGAGGACTTTATATTAGTCCCTTTGGATGTTTAGAGCAATAATACGTTGATAACAAATGTTTATTTGAATAAAAATATTTAAAAAATAATTCAAACATTGAACTAAAATTTTTTGAAATTTTTAAAATATCTCAAACAAAAATTGGAGGGGGAAAAAACTGATTTTCGTTTCAATCAAATTTGGACACGAATTTAATTTTATATTTTACATGGTGCATATTTTTGGAATGCATTATGAGATTTCTTACTATACAAATGAGTAGAGTAGGAATGAAACAAAAACTATTTGACAAATGAAGGTAAGACCAGAGTTTTATCAAATGCTATGGTTGGCGATTAAAATTAAATGACGTTTAGCATCTTTTACTGAATATATACAATAGGAATTTGATTATTTACATATTCTCAAGTCTCATTCATAAAATTTTTAATAAATATCTCAAAACTGATTTTACTATTATTCAGGGAAACTATTTCACATGTCTGTAATCGAAAAAGCATTAAAAATGATTTGCTTGAATTTCATCTCGGGGGGAGGGGGGGGGAAATAACTAATTTTTTTATTGTATTTAAATAGCTATTAGTTGGAGTAATCTGTCAGATTATAGAATATAAAACAAATTATTCTATAATGGCATACTTAAAGCAAGTATTGTTTTTTAATATGACAGAAATTAGAAAGAAATAATAACAAAAAAAATCTGCAAAAAAGAAAAAAAAAATGAAAAGCAATAAAAATAACTATTTAAATATTCTTCAGATCCCTTTCCTTTTCAGACGATAGAATTCACGTAAATGCATTAATCGTAAAATTTGATAGTTTCGATAGTTAACAGGTGTAAACCTGTTAACAATCGAAAAAGAAATGAGATATCGATATCCCTACATATCGATTTACTGTAACACGATTTACCGTAGGCCATGAATCATAGACTCGCCCATGATTCATAAAATTGAAAAAGATGGATTTTTTTAAATAATTGATATCAAAAATTAGATTTATTTCCGCAGTCCTGTGCAGACCTGTAATTATATTTAATTTAGTTTTATGAATTAATTGGTTTACTTACGCTGTCAAGTCACGTAAAATTTATAATTTTAATGGCAAATATTTCAACCAATTTTATTGTCAGTCCCACGAAACTTTTTCTTGTATTTTTATTTTTATTATGGTATAACATACATTTTTCTAATTTGGATTTCATGGCTGATCTGTATTTTTCTATTCATTTTTATATTTTATAACTTCCTTTCTTTCGCCATTAGGGTGCTCAAATCTCTCTCTCACTCTCTCTCTCTCTCTCTCTTTCTCTCTCTCTCTCTCTCTCTCTCTCTCTCTATATATATATATATATATATATATATATATATATATATATATATATATATATATATATATATATATATATATATATATATATATATATATATATATATATATATCTGTCATCCATGTTTCTTAATACTTGAAAGTATTAACTGCATTTTTAAGATTCTACGCTCCTCTAAAAAAATTGAAAACGGGTTTAAACCATTTTACATCTTTCTTTTTTTTTTGCCATGATTTCAGATAATATCATCATTATAAAATAATAAAAAATATTTTTAAAGTAACTTTTATGTCACATTGATGTTATTTTTCATAGAGTTATTCTTCAGCGTTTAATCCATTTTTCAAATTTTTTATGCGGAAGCTCTAGAACAGTGATTCATTAAAAATAGTTAATAACAGTTCAAGGTTCTGAAAACTCTTAGGGAATTCAATATCGTACATTTAAAAGGCATTCCTGTTTCCTAATGGAACATTTCTAGATTTTTCTTAATAGAACAGAAAAAGATTTTTGAAACAGCAATTATAATGGGTCGTCTATAATAATATCCACTTATATCACCGTAAAATAAGATTATTCAAATTTAATTCCTTTTTAACCTTTTAAACATTTTACGTTGATATTTTCTAAATAAAATCCTAATGCGAACCTCCTTATTGCTATCGCCAACAAATTCCTAAAAATTGTAATCCGATGTTTGAAAATGATTTCAAAATGTAATGGAAAAACTATATTTAAATCATTTTTGCTACAATTTTACTACTAGACTCATAGAATTAGAAACAGGATTAACACTCTTTATATAAAAGTATAAGCCAACAGCATTTGTATCCCCTTTTATTAATATTATTACTTAGGATTTTTCTTCGTTTCTACATATCTTACATATTATTCTTTTCACGATTAGAATCTGAATATCTTGTTGCATTTTTAAATTATTAATTAAAATTTATAATTAACAGTTTCGAAGCTTCAAAACTGGAGATGGCAGCATGTTCAAAATTTTAATTTATTACTTAAATTTACTTAGTTTCAGTTGTAAAAATTCATTGTATCATCCTTTCCTTTCCAAGCCGATTGATTAATTCATTTTGATTTAATAATTCATTCAATAGTCATAATTATCATTTTGATGTATTTCCCTTTCTTAAAAAGCTTTTTTTCAGACATTAAAACCGTTCTAAATTTCATTGTCTGAAATATAAATATTTCAAAATCAAAAAGTTATTTATATGAAGAAAAAAATATCTTTTTCGCAAAAAAAAAATAATAATAATAATAAAATTATATCACATTAATCAAAGTCGCATTACATGATTGTTATTGAATAGCTGTGTATATAAAACAAAATATAAATTATACTCCTGACCTGTACAAAATTTTCATATAAAAATTCTAATTGGAAAATGAATATGAGAATAATTTACTCGTTTTGAAGAAGTTTATATTATTTTTCTGATAAAAGCATCCCTTTTTTTTCTTTCTTTTGTATTCATATAAAGGGTCAGAATTAAAATTCTATCAAATTAATCAATGTCGCATTCCTGATTGTTATTGAATAACTGTGTATATAAAACAAAATGTAAATTATGTTCGTGAACCTGCAGAAAAATTTCATATAAAAATTCAAACTGAAAAATAAAAACGAGAATAATTTACTCGTTTTGAAGAAGTTTATATTATTTTTCGGATAAAAGCTTCCTTTTTTTTTTTTTTTTATCTTTCTTTCTTTCTTTTCATGTCATTCAGATTAAGGCAAGTGACTAAGTTGAAAAGTCGTTTTTTTTTTTGTTTTTTTTTTTTGTTTTTTTTGAGAAACTGTAAAAAAACTTTTTATTTAATAATCTTGATTTTTAATAAAACGGTTAATTTATAAAATGTTAAATTTCTTAGTCTATTTTTTAGGAAAGATACACTTATTTTTATATTTGTATTCACATACTTTTTAATGCTATTTCAGATCTTCAGATACTATTTTCTCAAATTCTAACCTTTAATAGAGTTTTTTTTTAAGAAAAACCTTGAAAATTAAAATTTAATGCATATTTTTACACAAATTTGGTATAATAACATCACAATATATTCTGCAATTCCTGAACTAGAGAATAAGAAATCTATTCTTTTTGAAATATCTTATAGTAGTTTTAGTGCTTCACAGTGTGAACAAATTGAAAATTCTGTATTATTTATCAATCGAATCGAATATTTAAAGAATGGATAAAATACAACTTACTTTTTAGTTCCGGAACTAGATAATATATTTCTTAAACTATCTGCAAAATTATTAAACAAATCATTTAAGAAACCTATAAATTAGAAGATTCTTTGCTTTTTTATTTATTATTATTTTTTGCAAAAAAAAATCCCTTTTCTCAAATATTTTAAAAACTTTTTCTCTTAAATGGCATTTTTTGGTTTCATTACTTTTTGTTTGTTTTTCAGTCTTTTTATACGGATATTCCAAAATATAACTATTTTCAAAAGTTAAATTAAAAAATCTCATCCCAAACGTAGTTACATAACTTAAAAAAACGCTAAAACAAGTGAATGAGGGAAGAAATATTAAAATTTTCATTAAATTAATTTTTAAATTCCATTAAATATAATCACCAGCCTGAAGATTAAATTTCTTGTAAAGTAATATAAAAAAATTAAGATAGTTTTTTTACTATATTTATACATGTCCATTCCGATGGGAATCAGTAACTACATGTAACAACAAATTAAATACATATTAGAATAGTAATGGAATAAACAAAACAATGAATTCTAAACAAAATAAAGCATTTACTATCAGAAATATAATTGGATTTTATACGTTTTACAATTCTATTCATAGCCTTTCATTTTGGCTCAAAGAGGAATGAGGAAAGGAAAATTGTTAAATTATCAAAATTATTCTGAATAATATTGAAAATTTGAAATTGATGGGATTGCATTAAATAGGGAGTATACTTTAAAAAAATTCTTAGTTAAAACGCAAATAATTCAAAATGTATAACGTAGAAATAATTATAGTCTAAAATAATTACAGCAAAGAGAAAATTAAAAATTTCGCCCAAAGTATGCATATGGAAATTTTTTAATGAAGATACTGAAATTTATTTTCGATATTTAAAAGTTTCAATAAATTATATGTAATTCACAAATTATTTTATTTGGATAAATAATAATGATTAAACAATTTTAATAAATTTAAAATAATAATTACTATAAATAGGTGAAGAATTTCTTTAAAAAATTACACAGTACTTTAAAACACCAAATATTAAAAAACTGCATAATAAATGGTTTAATTCACATTTAATATGTTCGATGTTTTTTTAAAGATATGAGAAACTTTTTAATCCTTTTCTTTTTATTAATTACATTTTATAACAGTAATACACTAATATTTTTTATTCATTTAAAAAGTCAGACACTTAATAATAAATCAAATGTATTTTAGTTATTTATATTATGAATATTTTAATATAATGCACTTAAAAGTTATATGAGTAAATTAATAAGAAATTGTAATGACCAACAAAAGTACTTGAATTACCGATAACCTTGAGTCAAAATCCTTTCGAATTCGACTGCATCTAGATAGCCATTTAGTTTTATTTTTGGAGAAACTCCAAATTTACTTTATTTGAAAAAATCCACTAGTTATTTTATTCACACATTCTCTTTCTAAATGTGGCAGACGATAGTCTACAGCAGCTTTCAGAATCTCCCTTAAGCTTTCTGCAGTAATATTGTTCATCAGATATTTTACGCACAGAATTTTAAGCAATTCACATTTGTGTTCTTCCATACCGGCTAATATGTTCACAGCACTTTTTATAGTGAAATTGGGAATAGTCCCTTTAAGAATGAAATCAATGACTGGTTCATATGTATAGGTGCTTGGTAAAGTATTACACGACGTGCCTTCAAAGTCAATTAACTTTTGACCTTCTTTGAGAATTAATTTTTCTTCGTTTGTAGTTGAATCTGGATGAACTGGAGAGGCAGTGACCATGCAGTGAATATTAACATTTTCTTCTTCAGAAATAGTAGCGAAGTAAAAATTTTTTACAAACGATAACTGATTTAATTCCTTCAATGTAAATACATTCTCTTTACTCACAACAAAGGCGTAATCAAGCTTCAATAACCACTTCTTAGAGCCTTTGATGTTTACACTATAGGCTCGCCTCGTTAGTTGTATTTCCAAGTAAAATCGCAGGTCCTTGAATGCTTTCAACTCATAAAGATCACTTTGTATCGTAGTAGCACTTGCGTTCTTCTGTGAAATAGTCTCCAATTCCTTTTTGTTTAAAATCCATTGAAATGCGAAATTGTGTGAAACAGAAGTGAAACGGGAGTTCTGTATAACAGCTGTAGAAGACATGGTACAACAATCGGGAAAAAAAATAAAAACTTTCTTTGCTACGAGTTCGTAAAAGCGAATTGAAATTATTCTAATAAACAAGAGTTTTTAATCTCTCTTTCAGAGTTTACTCTCTCTATAATCAGTTGAACGGAATTTAAAATACACAAAGATAAAAGATAACATGAACAAATGAAGATATCACAAAACAAATAGTTTTGAAACCTTTGTTTTTCCTACCAACCTTATCTCAATCAATAACAGCTGAGTCTGTGTCTTGGTATATGTCTGAGTGCTTGCGTTCTATGAACAGACTACTGAACCATTAGCAACTAAATTTGGCACAAATATACTTTGGAGGATTGAAATGTGTATTTCAGAGCCGTTATTATAAAATAATAATTAAATTTATACAGATTTTTTAATATTATTTATTTATATTTTTATTATAAAATAATAATTAGATTTATACATATTTTTAATATTATTTATTTATATTTTTATTATAAAATAATAATTTAATAATTAAAAATTAATCACATTTTTGGCTTTTTCGCCGATAACATCCACGAATATTATCACGCACCACAAATTTTTGCTTTATACTTAAACCCCTATATACTTTTGCTTTATACTAAATTTATAACATTGTTTCTTTAAATAATTCCAAGCTAATTGTCGAATGGTTGTTTCTTTAATTTGTATAAAAAATTATTTTCTGCAGTATTAGTGCAACAGTAATTTCCATTCTTGCAATGAAATTGAAAACATTTTAATTTCATTTCTACAAACTTTTTAATGCCTGTTTTATGACGGCACAGTCTGCATATTTTAATTTATTTGGCAAATATTAGACACTTAGTTTACAAGTAAAGGCCCAGCTATGGCGAAATCAATAAAAATTGTCAAACATATAAACAATCTAAAACTGCAAATACCTACCTACTTTGATCCTCAGAGTTCGAAAATAGGTTTATTAAATAACAAGTTATAGGTACTTGCACTTATAATTATTATTTTAACGTTAATTTTTTTTTGGGGGGGAAAACCATTTCCTCTGGTTTTTAGTTTATAAATCATCTTCTAATAAATAAACAAGTAAGAAATGAAAATATGTACTTGCTTGCGCATGTGTCGGTTTAATTGCATTAAATAAATTTTTAATTTATAAAATAACATTTAAGGCAAAACTGTAACTGCAGTAGACATTTTGATTGACTTATAGAACATATTGCTGATTGTCGATGCTAATTGTAAAAAGAAGTCAAGTATTTTCAAATTATAATGGGATTTCATAATCTTAATACTAGCAGTTTTCCGTGTACGTATAGTTATAATGGCATAATAACGAAATCAAAATTTCTTCCATCTCTGGATTTACGTTAGTAGAATTAAATGCAATAATTATAAAAAATATTGAATTTCTATTTCCAAGCAATATTACCTTAATTCGCTGCAAAGGAGATTATTTCAATTTTATTTGCATCGCTAACAAATTTGTGCAACAATTCAAGAATTTCTATTTAAATTTAGCTTTGAAAAAAAAAGATATATTATTATTACATTTGTTTGCTGAGAGTAGTATTCCTTTCACTTTTCCGAGCTTGAATCAAATAATCACATTAAGAGTAGAAAATTTAACTAATTGAAAAAAACATCGCTATTTCTGTGATATGTTTTCCTTCCTGCATAAGCTAACTCGTTCATTCTGTTTTAATATTTTCTTCCATTTTCTCTTTAATAAAAAACGCAACTTGAACAAATTCTCAAGATTGTATGCTTGAAAAATACATTTAAAATATTTACAAACTTGATAAAGTATCGTGAAAGCTGCAATTCGCCAAGACTCAAATGATTGACGTTTACCTAATTATTTCCATAAAGAAAAAGAGTTTAATCTATAAAATTTCAGCCTTGATTAGAATTCATTATCGATTAAATCATAATTGAAAGAGTGCCATAAATAATACTAATGAAGGGTTCAATATATCATATTGCGTATAAAGCATCACGTAGACGATTTTCCCCTAATACAGTATGTAACAATATTTAAATGAACACATATCTATAAATTATTCCCTCTAAAATCTCTGTGTCTGAAATATTCAACGCTTAGTTATATACTGAAATATTCAAATTTCTTAATTATATACTTTCATTATTTGCGAAATCTATAGCATCCCTAGTAATGTTTGAAACATTTACATATGATCAAATAAAATTTGCTGACATTAAATCGTTCGTTCTGCTATTTAGATTAAAACAAATGTTTTGAGATTATTTTTATAAATTTCATCATAAACACAGACAACGTAAACCGAATCGAAATCCATACGAATCCGGTTTGCTCCTGCTCGTTCTAATCACCAGATGGATTGATCTTGAGCAGTGCCTGTAGCTGTTTTCATTCTAATCCAACCATTTTTATAACTCCCGGAACAAATAATTTTCAAATACCATTATATCTGCCCAATTATGTTTTCCAAATCTTTACTCTTAGATGCCAATTTAAAAATAGCTGCACTTAACTCGCCATGATGGAGAATTCTCATTACCAGGTCTCAGGCAAGGAAACCGAAGCTCTGTTTTCAAAAGATGCATCCAACCATTTTTATAACTCCCGGAACAAATAATTTTCAAATACCATTATATCTGCCCAATTATGTTTTCCAAATCTTTACTCTTAGATGCCAATTTAAAAATAGCTGCACTTAACTCGCCATGATGGAGCATTCTCATTACCAGGTCTCAGGCATGGAAACCGAAGCTCTGTTTTCAAAAGATGCATCCAACCATTTTTATAACTCCCGGAACAAATAATTTTCAAATACCATTATATCTGCCCAATTATGTTTTCCAAATCTTTACTCTTAGATGCCAATTTAAAAATAGCTGCACTTAACTCGCCATGATGGAGCATTCTCATTACCAGGTCTCAGGCATGGAAACCGAAGCTCTGTTTTCAAAAGATGCATCCAACCATTTTTATAACTCCCGGAACAAATAATTTTCAAATACCATTATATCTGCCCAATTATGTTTTCCAAATCTTTACTCTTAGATGCCAATTTAAAAATAGCTGCACTTAACTCGCCATGATGGAGCATTCTCATTACCAGGTCTCAGGCCAGGAAACCGAAGCTCTGTTTTCAAAAGATGCATCCAACCATTTTTATAACTCCCGGAACAAATAATTTTCAAATACCATTATATCTGCCCAATTATGTTTTCCAAATCTTTACTCTTAGATGCCAATTTAAAAATAGCTGCACTTAACTCGCCATGATGGAGCATTCTCATTACCAGGTCTCAGGCCAGGAAACCGAAGCTCTGTTTTCAAAAGATGCATCTGTCTCTTAACGATTTCAGACTTTAAATCAAGTTGCGAAGTATTATTTCATTTCCTATCTAAATTTATTTCGGGAGCTGGAGTACGTTAGCACAAACTTCAAATTTTATCCCCCTCTTAAAATAACAAAGGCTCTACTCAAAAGGTTGGTTTATTACCCTTTCGTATAAACACGAGAATACCATTTTAATCGATCTAATTATTAGTATCTTAATAAGGACGAAGGAAATGGGCAATCATTTGGTTATGCGGTAGAAAAAAACTGCTGCCTGTAGAGCAATTTTAAACCTAGAAAAAATAACTACACATTCCGACTTAACTCTCCTGTCGGATAATATGGGCCTCAACGCCGTAATCATTCTTTTAAAATTCAAGCACATGGCATACATTTTTCATTAATTCTTAAGACAGAAAAGAGTATTGAATTCACAACCAGTGGCTAAATCTTAATTTTAAAAAAAGGGGGGAGAGCAACAGGACTGTAGAGATAATTGAATTTACATATATCTGATGTAATTCTGCAATTACGATCTCCACTACTTCAATTAATGGGCACTCGGTAATTTTTGTAAAAAAATTTCGATCATTTAATGTAAAAAGAAAATATATAAATCCGACCTCATAAACATAAAATCTTATTCCATCCATTTATTTCCTTTCAGTTCAGTTCAGTTCAGTTTATATGACACGGACTTGCAATATAAACTTGAGGAAAATAAAAAATCGTAACTAGTTGAATGCTCTCAATCTGTAGCAAGAACACCCTCGGATTCAAAAGGCTTCACTTGCTGCTAAACATTAATTATTCAAGATTATCTCCAGCTCCTGATTTTGGCAGCGATCTTATTTTCATTTATTTGTTTAATTCTTTTAAAACCGTTCGTTACCTTATTATTCTTATTCCAAATTAATGTCACCGTTCTCTTGCAACAATTTAAGGAAACTTTTAGTATATTTGGTGCAACATTATAACTTCTTTTTAAATATCTCCATCTTAAAGAAATTTATCCGAGAACCAACATATTATGCTACAAAGGTAGTCGAAAAACGGTAGTAGAAATGGTCTCCAAAAAATTTCTCGCATATTCTCTCATAACCGTGTCATCACTGAGAATGCCTTACTGAGCACTGAAGTGGAAAAGTTGCGAAATATAAATTTTTGGCATGAATTTAGCATTATTGCTGAATTTATCCTGCCATTCTTACCGAGTTATTTGGCGATTAATCCCTGCCATACAATTAATCGCATCGAAAATCACAAATTGAAGACATGCATTTTACAAATGATTGGAATAAAAATTTGACACAGAACTCTCTAATCGGACTCTAATCACAAGATGCCATACCAAATCTGATATATTTAAATCCTGCGAAATAGAGAGTTTCTGAAAGTACAGACCGACACATAGTCAACCTTTTGATAGATTTGGCTCCAAGTTCGACAGTTATCTACACTAAAGATATGGAGTTAACTGTTCATCGGCAGTTGTCTACCCGACATGTTGTACCTGCGTATCAAATTGTATTTCTCTAGCTCTCTTCGTTTTGCAATTTTCGTGTTAACAGACTTCCTCTAAACCCATTTTACTGAAAATTTGATAGAAATCTGAAAATTTCGTGTAAAGACCGTATACCCAATTTCATCGGTCTAGCTCAATGCATTTTTGGGTTATCGTTGTGGTAGATTGATAAACAGACGGACATTTTCTAAAACCGTGTTTTTCGACCTCATGGAAGTTTAAAACGGGGAAATTCGCTAACATCTCGAATCGGAATTTTCTGACGAGTGCTATACTTCCTCTATTCTACGTAAATCAATTTTTAAAAAAACTATTCATTTTAAAAATAGCTTAATTTAATGCAATATGTCTTCACTAAGATGAACTTAAGGAACATGAAAGCGTTTATTAAGAAAGGGTGTACCCAAGATACCAGGCTGAAATGTAAATGTTTCAATTTGCTTAATTTTAGATATAATTAAATGCAAAATTTAAATTCATTCTTCGAATATAGCTACGGGCGAAAATGCAAAACAAAATACCTAACAAGTCACTGTAAATTTTAGGGTTATTTAGCACTGGGACAGTAATTCGGGTGTTTATTTTTCATATTTGAAAATGGATCATTTCGATGTACGCCAAAAGTAAAATAAGACAACCCATTTACCTATGTATCGGGCCTCGAACCTGAAACCCTCCGGATCCGAAGCCGAGACCTTACCACCAGGCCACCGCGGCCCTCTTGAAGAAGGGAAAGATTCAATAGGTCAAAATTTTAACGGCATTATCCAAAAGGAAACAGATTTGTGGTTGAATCACTTCTGCTGAGTAATAAAATGCACCAACTTGAACAAGAGTTGCAGATGTTCTCAACTGTTCTTGAGGGTTGTAGAGATGTGCATTCCACTCGTCATAGCAGATTTCGTATTGCCTTCATAGTTCATCCAGCGACGAGAAAGAAGGATCCTAAACAAAGATATAAACAAGTAAAAGTGAATAATATCGAAATCCATAAAACAGAATTTAAAAATATAATGTAAAGAACAATTTCTTTCAGAACAATAAAATTAGATTCACCAGTAGCATATGGTCTACAAAGGATATCTTAAACCCAAGAAATAGAATTGGTGAAAAAAGTTTTGCTTCTCAAGATTTTGTTCGAATCCTCCGATTTTTAACCCAATAATCTATAATTTCTAATTTGATGCAAGTTCCATCGTACTAACAGCCGATTTGAGGCAAGTTTTTCTTTCAAGGTGTGTAGACTAATTTAAACTTAAAATGTACTTATAAAATGCTTATTTTTTTAAAAGTACCTTTAGAGAACAAAATAGTTCAATTCTACTCTTATCAGTAAATTAACTTAGAATTAATTGTGTTATTGTATACAAATGTAAACATAAAATAAAGGAATAATTGAAACTAAGTTATTTAAAATCACCACTGAAATTAAATTGTTTAAAATGTATTCAAATTGTGCTTGAAAAATCTTATTCAATGACTTTCTAAGCGTGTCTTAAATTAGCAAATTACAATACAGTTAGTAATATAAGAAGGGGAGTTTAATTATATTAACATCCCGTTTTAAAGCAACACTAGGTTATTTGAGACGAACTTCGTAATTTTGAACCGTGGTCAGATAACGAGGACGACACCTGAGTTGGCACTACCCTCTCCGCACCACACCACGCCAACTGGAGGACGTTTAACGTGCACCAGACCTGCTTACACGACGGTACTTCGATGGAATCGGGTCTCGAACCTGAAACCCTCCTGCTCCTAATCCGCGGCCATATAAGAGGGGGAAGAAGATTATATTGCTGCGTTTTTAACATTTCAATTTTTTGAAAAAAGATTTAAAAAATAAGTAAACAAATACAAAAAATCACGCTAATTTTATTAAATACCTAAATTAAAAGCTGTTTATTTTTAGAGATTTTATTCAAATACTTTAAATTCGTTTAAATTTCACACCAAAAAAATTTCCCAACTCATGAAATTGTTAGTAGAGAAAAGTTTCTGGTTTTTCGAACACAGTGCATTAGCTTTATATTCCCTTACTCCAATTTCGTTTGCTAGGTTTAGTTTAGTTTAGTTATATTAACGTCCCGTTGTAAAGCAACATTAGGGCTATTTTGGGACGGACCTCGTCATTTTGAACCGCGGTTAGATGACGAGGACGACACCTAAGCTGTCACCACCCTCATTTGCTAGGAGAAATTTCTTTTTCCGTAAAAATATCAAAAAATCGGAGTCTAACTTCATTTATACTTTTGACAATTATTTCTATAACCATTTGTTTCCGAAAACATAAGCTATATTATTAATGGATTCGTATTGCTAACATTTACAGTTTTTTTATAATGGTTTTTGAGTGAATTCTGCCAGTACGCTTTAGATGGTAACAGATTTCATATTGCACTCTTCTTGCAACACTTGTTTTAAATGGGTTTTGTATCTAATTTTACGTTTTTGAACCACTATTTCGAGTGTAGCTCACATATATTCAATTCATAATCTCAAAATAGCCCAAGTGTTGCTTTAAAACGGGATGATAATATAACTAAACTAAGCTAAACTTGTATTATCTTTCGTTTACCTGTTCATGAGGTGATTCGATTTGAGCGTCATGTTATGACTTGCCACTTTACACAAGCATTATATGATTTTCGATTGGTTGCTTAAATTACTTCCAACCATTTAATTGCTATTGGTTTCTAAAAAAAGGAAAATGTATATATTTTTTAAAAATATTTTAATGACTTTTAAAAAGTAATAAATTTTTCTAAAATACATTTCGATTTCCACGTCTAAAAGTATGGTAATCTCGATTCCTAAGTACCTATTAGTACAAAATGTTGACGATATCTTTAGGAATTTTCTGTATGGTCTTTCAAAATTTTGCGCAATACCAACATAACGCAATAACAATGTTGCGCAATGTTTTGCGCAATAACAATGTTGTAGAGCCTTTTTTGCTAATCAGGATCTCAAAGTGTCCACGCGATTGGATAGTATAACTAAATTGTCACTTCTAATAGTGTTGTTTTGGTACTTTTCTTCATTTAAAAGCCTCTAAATGTGCTGATGCATTTTGAATCACCAATCGCAATAATAATATAATGCAACTGTTTTATTTTTTAATAGTAATGAGCTTATCCTAACAGAATAAAGTTTAATTGGTATATGGTGTGTATTCGATATTTGGTAAAAGTAGCTGCGACTTTTTAACAAAAGTTATAAGGGTTATAGCAAAAAATATTTCATATTTTTACTGTCAAATGTTCTTCGCAAAACATTATATTGCACAATAAATGAGAAATTAGTGATCTTTTTCTTGAACCGCCAATAGGTAAATATAAACAATGCAATAGTGTTTTTTTTTATTATCAAAAATGGGTTGACTCTAAATTTCTAGCGCGCTATATGTATCCAATATTTCGTACAAGTAATTGCGTCTTTTTAACAAAAACTATAAAGGCTATGGCAAAAAATATTTCAATTTTTTTACTAAAATATGTTTATCGTAAAATATTACATTGCACAATAAATGATAAATTGATTGTACTAAATACAAGCAGCATTTTTTATAATACATAAACAGTGTAAAAAGAATGATTAAAAGTTTTAAACAAATAATGAAATTCATTCGTCAAAAAATTGTGTTTCGTTTGAAAATTTATTTTGGGGAAATATTTTAGCATTAAATAAAAGTCAGACGATTCTGATCTCTATAATTTAATAATGATAATATCGATTAATTTTCTTTCATCAATAGTTCCAAAGACAATGCCAAATAAGCGCCAAAATGTCACTTAATTTTTAATTAATTAATATTTATAAGTGATGCTATTTATCAGCTCTCAAAATATATATGCGTCTTATTTGGTGAGTGTATGTTTTGGAACTTTTACTGCAGATATTTTAAAGTCATATTTGTACTTGTTGGTTTAGTTTTATTAGAAAATTAATAAATAATTAAAGTTATTGCAGTGAATTGGAATATGTTAATACATTAGGAGCCACTTTTTATCACTTTTTAAATACGAGGTCATTTATCACCCGAACCCTAAACATCTCCTTAATCCTTCATAAATCGATGATGCCTAAAAGTATCGTAAAATTTTCTTATGCTATTTTTAATGGTATTCAAAAGAACACAGAATTCGAAGCTCAGACAGCAAATAGTAGGTACAGCTGTTTAATTTTATTTAGGCGGGCAGAAATTTTTTTAAAAAAAGAAATATCTCCCACAGCTTATTTTACACTAAAACTTATCTTATGATGTAAAAAGAAAAACTAATGGTAAAATAATTCGATGAATAAAAAATTAAAATAATGCAGAAAAAGATAAAACTCGACTTTTGCGCAATCGATTTCTCACGTAATACGTATGGAATAGGTGAGCAGGAAAACTAAACTTCAGAAAAGCCTTGCAACTGGCGCCATCTATTAAGTAAGTGGAAAATGAAAAATGCATAGATGCAAGTTATGAGCGCTGCCTGTCATCAAAATATTTCTAAACTGAGGCGAGCTAAGTTTATTTATATTAATGTGCCGTTTTAAAGCAACACTAGGGCTATTTCGGGACGGACCTGGTAATTTTGAACCGTGGTCAGATGACGAGGAGGACACCTGAGTTAAACTCGAAAAAAGCAATTTTTGCAACGCATAGAGTGTGGAAAAAAATTTACTTTATTGTAGAGGGGGTACAAAGGTATATATGCCTCGGATGTCAGTCTTGGAGAACGCTATAGAGACAAAACCTTACTGTTATTGTATCAGTTTTCAAAGTTACAATTCGTTTTAGGATCCCGAGACTTGCAGTTTTCAATTACTGTACTTCACTAAGGGGTGGTAAGTACAAAGATTATTGTTTACAAACTAGGTAGTCGTGAGTCATAACAGATAAATAAAAACAAATACATATTCCCAAAGTTAATAAAATAAAAAATATATAAAAACTCATGAACATGTTAAAAATGTGAAGCTAAATTGCCCATCCTATTAAACGAAGAGCATCATAATGTGCACAGCTTAGAGCCGCAAAATACCTAGATCCTCCACTGACGAATTTACATTTTACGGCAAAGACACGGTCACAATGTGTTAAAAGAGAGATTAGAATTGATGAATTGATCATCTCATAGCACAGAAAGCTGATGATGACTTGCAAATTTCATCAATGTTTTTTTTTAGTGGTGAAATGTTTACATTATTTTTTAACCAGATCATACAAAATTTATAGACTATGTGACCATGTATATAAATGTATTATATTAAAATTAAAAGTATGTGCTTAGAGTATCCTTAAAAAATAAAAATATTTGCAGTACATAAATTTTATCTATTGGATTTTTAGAAATTCACTCATGAATCTCGAATGATAACCAAGAAAATATATTGTACATTTCGCACATGCACAGTTAAATATTACTTACAGCATCTTTTTATTTTAATATTATGCATTGATTACATATTGTCAGATATTTTGCAAGTTTCGTATAATTCGGTTGAAAAATATGCATTTTATAAACAAAAAAATATATAGAGAAAACTTTTGATATTTTTTATTAAATCGTTCATGTCTTCTCCATTATGAGAGATATTTTTATGAAAACGTGTTTAAGTATATATAATTTATTATTTATTTATTAAGTATATATATATTATTATATTAAGTATATATATTATATATATTTTTACAGACACTGATATACAAAACACAAACACAAAAACAATATTTGCAAACACTGATATATAAGTATATAGATTTTTGAGCAGATAATACGTATTCCTTGTATGAAAGCTCTAACACGCGCCATTTCTGCCCACACTTCTGTTCGATTTCTGCCTGCATTTAGATTTTTGCCACGTGTTTAAGAGAATACTTTCATACGAATGAAAATAAAGACAACTTTTTTGAAACGGCATATAAAAGAATAAACATAAGAAATGCCTAATAAATAACTATATTTATAACGTATTTTAAAATAAACTTTACAGTTAACCTCTTTTGCTTAAGAATATTAAATCAGTAAAAATACATTTTTTAATAACGACAAAGATAAGTAAATACAATTTAATAATATTGTAAAAAAATTGTAATTTTTATCGAAAGTTTAAAAAATGAAATGCCGGCGTCCTGGCATAAGGGTAGCGCGTCTTCCCCGTGATCTGGGCGTCCCGGGTTCGAGTCCCGGTTTGGGCATGGTTGTTCTTCTGTTGTTCTATCTGTGAGATGTGTGAATGTGCCCTCCTGTAAAAAGGGGTTGTGCAAGCGAATGAGTGATGCGTGAGTAGCAAAGTCGTACTCTTGGCCCTAGTTGGCGCTGCTATAAAAAATAAGAGACGTCCCCCTCAGGCTTAAATCGCTGTCTTCGTAACAGCGGGCTTGTCAGTGGCAAGTGCCATAAGAAACAAACAAACAAACAAAAAATGAAATAAAATGTTTGAGTGGCTCTATATTCTAAACTTACTATGAAAACTCAAATGGTAAATAATAATAAAATTTTATCAAAAGATTCAAACATATGACTGGTTATGATATAATGATATACGATATAATGGTTTGACTTCTTAATTTATACATCACACATTTGCATTTTTTAACAAAAGTGTAAATGTCTGCAACATTTATGAAAAATTCTAAGTAAATTTGAATTTCAGTTACATTTAATATATATTTTAATTGTTAAATTCTGTTAGCGAACTTTTTCGTTATAATACTTAATCTGCTTATTTCTTTAATGTAAAGTTTTCAATGCCTTTCACTTTTTTTTCTTACCTTCTAGGTTTTTGATTAAAAAAAATATTTTCTGCATCTATGTGCACTAAATTTTTACTTTCATTATTTTCTACTTTTTAGTGTTTAATCTTATTTCTTTTTGAAGATTGTTTTCAGAGCCCCAAATTTTTACGATTTTCTTTCGACTTTTGGAGTTTTGATGAAAGAATTATATAATACTTTTAGCACATTTTTAAAAGCACATTTTAAAGAATTTGCTTATTTTAATTTTTTTAATTATTTTTTTGTCTTTATTAAATTTTATATTTATAAATATTATGATATCTTGAAATTTATTTTTTTTAAATTCATTATCAGGAGGCGCTTCTCACATAGAACCAATATTTTATTAAAATTAATCATTAGCATCTAATAATACTAAAATTTTTATATTGTTTTCAGGGACACTTGAAAACAACATGTGCATTATTTCAGGCTTATAACCCACCAGGAATTGAGTGAAAATTCCATTACAATGTCCCATCTTCAAGCATTTGAAATTAACAAGCATAAAAAATAACAAATTAAATAAATGTAATAATATAAAAATACAGCAAAGCACTGATATGAAAACGTAGATGCAGAAATGAAAAACAGTACTTGTTTGGCTGTCGAAACTTTAAATGTTGTATTAATACAGCCTTTCCATTACAAAATATTTATTCAGAGAGTTGAAATTATGAACTGTTTGATTTCCGATGTACGTATGAAGGCGATGTACGTTAGATCTACAAATGTTTTTAAGCATAAAATCTATTCGGCAGAATGTCCAATGCACGTTAACAATCACCTTCATAATCAAAGCTTACAAAAAAATATGGCGTTACGACTCATAAATCCTCGAATCAGACATTTATTCTCCATCATAGAAATATCATAAAATTCGCATCTGTATTTCTAGTAACATTTATCTACTGCTCTTAGATCAGTTATATTAGTAACGATGAAGGTTCTTCTATTCCTTTGTGCTATAACTTTGGTGGTCACTTTGGCCTCCACGGAAAATGATTCAGCGCCCGATGAGTCCAGACTTCAGTTTTACAAGAAATTTGAACAACAACATGGAATAGGTCAGTGCAGCTTTTTTTACCATCTATTATTTAACTTGATTAAACTTAATTTATAAATTTTTTAAGCACGTTGATGTTTAAACCAGATTGCCACTCAGTTTGTATTTTCAGTGTCTTGAGGTCAACTTTGAATTCGCTGAAGTCCAAAACTGTAAATTATATACTAACCTGTTCTTTTAAAAGTTATCTATGTATTTTTATTGCAATATTTCAAGTAATAGATCGAAAATAGAAAAAGATGAATGCAAGAAACTGTTACTCTTTTATTGCGAATTTTGTGATATTTTTCCTTATACAAATTCGTGATTTGGAATGTTTTATACAAAAGGATATTTTGCTAAATAACATCATTTACAAATGAAAACTATTTTTAGAAGCTGTGAAACATTTATGCAAATTTTTATCTAAGTTTATTTAGCATTCTATTCATTTTTTAAAAAAATCCTCTTTGTATTATAAGTTTTAACATGTTTAAATTGTTGCCCTTTATGAATAAAAATAATTGAAATTTCTAATAGGAACATTCTTAAGATGTATAGATTTCGAATACTCATTTAAAAAAAGTTTTAGAAAGTACCGAAAGTCTCCAATTTAAAGCGACACATTCGATGTCTTTTTCAAATTCGTATTCACGTTTATATGCAATATTGTTTAAATAGATGTTCAGTTTTATAAAAATAATATAATTTTCAAATAATCCTACTGAAACATATTCGAGCAATACTATTTATTCTTGATAAAATATGAATATTATTTCATTCTATTATTGATTTGATAGCTAGGCAAATAGTTTCCTTTTAATTGAGCTGCTTGTGGTTCATTTTAACCAATCCTCTTTAGACATTTGTTCAGTTTTTCCAGTCAGAAATCCACCCCTCGATGCATATTTCGGGCAGATATCTTGAATAATAATTCATTATACTGTGACATCTAGTAAAATGAATTGAAGTTATTTCCTTGTCAACATCAAAATCTTCTGCGATTTTTTCAGACACCCACTGCAAAGGCAACCACACATTCTACCAATACGGAGACTGCGATATGAGATGCGATTTCATGCCAGAACCTGACTGCTATGGGGCCAAATTTATTTCCTGCCTTGCCTGTAAAAAGGGATACATACCTGTTGACAAAAAACGAACCAAATGCGTGAAGCCTGAAGACTGCCCATAAACAAAAGGTGTACGTAAGTTGCATTGTTTTATTAATTATTCTTAAATAATTATTCCTATTGGCAATATTTTTGAACATTTGACAATTAAACTAAATAAAAGAATTTTTAGTTAACACCGAATTTCTTGAAATCTTTCATTGCTCATGGTACTTTTTAGTGAGGTGGTATCAGATATCAGTATTTGCACCATACTTTTTAAACTGTCAGACCCTTCCAATGAGGATACTGCTTGTCTTTTTAAAAAAGTATCTCTTAAATGAATATAAGTGTTCTAAACCATCACCGCCGGCAATTATAATTTCATGATTGCTTTCTAATTCGGATGCTCTTCATTTATAAATATTTCTTTTAATCAGCGGGATTGGTCTTTCCAAAAGGTTCCATCTTTCTCTCTAATAAATTTGTCATGCCAGAGAACGTCTTATATCGCATTGGGGTACAATAGTTACGAAATTGTAACTTTTCGCGTGAACTTAACATTTTTACCGAATCTATAGTGTCATCTTTGGCGAGTTATTTGGCGATTAATCCCGGGCATGCGATATTAATATCTAAAAAATTAATTTGTGTTTAGATACTCTTCTCACAGCCGATTGAAAGAAAAATTTGAATCAAAACTCCACTTTCAGTCAAAAATTCCCATACTAAATTTCATATATTTAGCTCATTCCTTTCTGAATTATCGGTTTTACTTATTTCTGAAAGTGCAGACCGGAAGACAAGTCAACCCTTTGTTGGATTTGACAAATGTCTACACTATAGATCTTAAATCTATGCATCGAATTTTATCTATCTAGCTCTCTTCATTCTTAAGTGCTTCATATGCTAAATTATATTCAAACAGCCAGACAGACTTCTCCGGAACGGGTTTTACTAAAAATTTGATAGAAATCTGCAAATTTGGTGTAAGGACAGCAAATCTAATTTCAACCGTCTAACTCGAAGTGTTTCTGAGTTATCTTTGTCACAGACAGATAGGGATGACGAATATTTTCAGAGCGGTTATTACGTAACAAATATCAAAAAGTCACAAATACAAGTGATCAATACTTTTCAAGGAGGGGTGTGATTCAAATCCTTGATACGATCTTACTGATGATATTTCGATTACAGGTTTTGGATCACGGTAGAAAGTAACAATCGATACGATATCACTGAAATTTGTCGGAGCGGTGACTTCACTGGAAAGTAACAATCGATACGATCTGTCCAATGGAAGCTCTCGCAAGAAATCTGTGATTGGATTGAAAAGTGAACGGACCGGTTATTGGAATTATCGTATCGTATCATTGAATTGCATATCAATGAAATTTATCGGAGTGGTATCACCGTAAAGTGCGAGGCTTCACTGGAAAGTGCGAAGTCACCGCTCCACTTTACGGGAGTGACCGATATTCGTATTTGATGATGCACTATTCCATACAGATCATTTTTAATTGCTCGTGACATGATTGACTTTGATTACATGTACTCTGTTTACTGCTGGCGCCATCTATTGGTAGAATATAGGACTAAAGTAAACATTTTAAAGAAATGACATATATTTTTAACTCATCTTTTCCAGAAAATGGTTCACTCTAATAAATAAATTAAATAAATAGTTTTGAGGAAAAAAATAAAATTTAAGATGTAAGCTGAAACAAATAAATTAATTCAATCACACGTTAATTAAATTAGTAAATTAAGTATTAATTACAATTAATAAATTTTATATTTAATTTTAAGTAATAATTTTTAATTAATAATATGATTGAAATAACAGATATTTGGAACGCATATTTAAAAAAAACAATAGCAATATTATTTGTTATTCAAAAAATCGTGGATTATGCATCTCTACAGACAGACAGACGGACATTTTCCAAAAATACGTTTTTCTAAATTAGGGAGATCTAAAATGCACAGATTCCTCAAAATCTCGAGTTTGAATTTTTTGACAATTACTATACTTTCTCTATGCTACGTATACAAGAAGTATCGAAGTATAGAGATTCATACAATTCTTTGTCATTATAAGGTTTGTCTTTAAACACTTTGTATTTATTAATGTAAATTAATATACATTATCAAAGGTCATTCGTTATATCGCTGATATAGATTTAAAATGTTCCTACTGCTATATTTTGGTAATCATTTTTTATTAATTTTTTTTAAAAAAAAACATATGTTTTCAATAACATATTACTAACACTTTTAAATTGAATTGAAAAGAAAATTGAATATATTGTTACGGAATTTCCGGGGTTCGTTTGGATAGTGGGAGTTATATGGTGTGGAGAACACTCAATCAGCAGGCGGCAGTAGAAAATGAAACAACGACGTTTATTTACACGAAGACACACAGGACAGCACAAAGACGACAACTATATACAGTACAGAAGACGATTATCTTCAGCCGAGACGTGCAGCATACAAAACAGCATAAACAGCAGCCTACAATAGACTACTACTGCAGACAGTAGAACACAGCTTAGTTCAGCACTAGCTTCACTCCGTCGCTGCTCCGCTTATCTCTGGATGGCCAGTTCTTTACAGTCGTTTCCGACTACTCTTCGACTCCACTGGTCCACGACTCAATTCACCATCGGTTCACAACTACGACGACTCCACTGGTCCACGACCACTCTTCTAAGTCGCTTCCGACTACTCAATTCACCACTGGTTCACCACTCGACTCACCGTCGGTTCACGACTCCTCTTTGACTCCACTGGTTCGCAACCCAATTCACCGCTGCTCGGCAGCTGCGGGTGCTTCCTTTTATAGGTCTCAGGAGGCGGGGCTAGAAGCCTCTCAAACAATCAGGAACGTTCGAGGCATATCTCCGTTCCTACTGGACGGTTCGGGAAAATTCTCGATGTTTCGAATATAATCTATTTTGGCGCCAAAGTCGTCACCAAGTCGCCAAATGGTCGCCAAGTTTGTCGCCGAGCTCTGGGACCTCCCATGGAACCAACTATGCTGGAAAGCCGCATCGCAGATTCGTAACAATATGAAATAAAAAAATGTTCCATGAAAATAAATGTGTGTATTCATGACTTAAATATTTGCTTTAAAAATGTGTTCCTTTTATTAAATGTTCATTGGTTTTATTGGAAACTTGACCATCTTTAAATATAATATTATGGATGGTAAATTAAATCCGTTCTTGTTATGACAAAAATTTCAGAAAAACTTTTTAATAAATTATATTAAATATAACTTTTAAATAAGAATTGATTAAAAAATAAATAAATAAATGAAATGTCTGCTAAGGTAATTAATTATGGAATAAATTACTATAATATATAAAGTAATTAAACATGTTTATGAAGTTGAAATGAATCAATTTATTCTAAGAATAATATTATTTTCGCCTTATTGAATTTTTCATGTTTTGTCTTCTGTATTTCATTCTATATTCCTTTTTATTTTGCAGGAAAGATAAAGGATGGAGCAGGAAATATGAATATCAAATATAAATATCTGTAATGATTTGAATCTTTTCATTTCAAAAATAAATTTTGATGCAAAAATTTTGTACTTTCGTTCTTATATTCAGGTAAAAAATCCAGAGTATATATATATTTGTGTGTGTGTGTGTGTGTGTAATGACATTTTAACTCTAATTTCAATTTAATCAATTTCCAAGATTTTATCTTAATTTAGCCCATAGTAACTTCATTCTAAAATATTCTCTTATTTCGTGATCCAATTCCACTGTCTCTACTTAATTAATTCAAGAGAAGCTTTGTTAAACTGTTGAATCGGCTAAAATCTAACTTTCCCACACTGCGCGTGAAGAGATAAAATACCGCTGATCTGGCAAATTCTTTTTTAAAATCTCCCTCTGTTTCCTCTACCTTGTCCACGCGTATAACGAAAATCCCTATCGAAATCTCATAATACATTAGCACTGTAAAGAAGTATTTTCCCTATCAAAATCATAGGTTATATAAGACCAGGGATAAAATGTCCAAGAGCTCTTCCCTCATTCCTTTTCTCCTTTTCTGTGTCGTTCTTTGTGCTCATCGCTTGTACATATGCTTGCTTCTTCAAAATGAAATAAACCGACGTCACAAAAGTTAAAAGTATCTTCACTGTCTTCAAACTGCATCATGCATCACAACAAATAATGTTACATATATATATATATATATATATATATATATATATATATATATATATATATATATATATATATATATATATAATGGTATTTTAAACTATTAATTTCTAAAAATTAATTTCTACTTTATCTTAATTTAGCCCATTGTAAAATACTCTCTTATTTCCTGATCTCATTCCACGTATGAAGCTGTGTAAAAATTGCTGGGCAATCAATCTAAGTCTCAAGAGAAAATGGTCCCTTCGGTGCCCTTGAAAAGGTGTCAATGGTCACCACATTTATTGAATTGGCGTGTGGCCGGAATTCCCATGTTATATAAGGCTAGTGATCATTTGTTTCGGCCTTTTTCGCTTTTTTCTTATTTCTGCTTTTTGCCGCACTGCGTCTGCTTGTAAATAAATTGCTTTCCCGAGATGGATATTAAAGAGAGAATAAAACGGAATTAAAAATACAACTTCTCGTCTGTGTCTTCAAACCTACACTCAGCTTCAACAAAAATAATATTACATACATGCATATATATATATATATATCACATTATTTTTTTAGAATAATCAGATATTTTTTTCGAATATTTTAGACAGAAATTTGGAATAGATTTTAGAATAGGAAGAATTCCCATACCAAATTTGATATATTCAAATCATTGCGTTTTGGAATTACCGCTTTTATTTAATTTTTGGAAGTACACACCGAGAAACAGTTAAACCCGTTGAAGGATTTGATAGGTGTCTTCATTGTAGATCTTAAATCTGTGCACCGATTTTTATCAATCTAGCTCTCTTCATTTTATTGTTATCGTGTTAAATTATATTCAAACAACCAGACAGACAGACTTCCCCTAAACGGATTTTATTCAAAATTAGACAGAAATCTTCAAATTTGGTGTAAAGACGACAAACCAAATTTCAAACGTCTAACTTAAAGCGTGTTTGAGTTATCTTTGTCGCAGACAGACGGACATTTTCCAAAAATGCGTTTTTCGAACTCGGGGAAGGTTAAAACGTGGTGATTCCACAAAATCTCGAGTTCGAATTTTTTGGCTGTTATTATATTTTTCTCTATACAGTCTGTACGATGAAGTAAAACAGCATCGATTATATAAGACAGAGGATTATTATGCATAAAAAATATAATAAATAAATAAATAAACTAAAACAATAAATGAAATAAATAAATGAAAACCTCGCCAGTAGATTTTGTCAGTTCAAGTCAATTTCAATCATGTATTTAACCCTTTGTGCTCGGAAAAGTAATTCGATATATAGTTATTCTCCTTAATACCTATCTTTTTTAGTGCACCGAAAAATAAAAATATATATTTGTTTTAAGTTGAATTTTCCAGAAAAATAATCGACATCTTCTTACCGGGAGTGCCTGGTTGGTAGGGAGTTGGATTCGCATCCCTTGGGTTGTGAGTTCAAACCCCGCAGGCCGAAGACTCCCCGTATATGTGGCGGCTGGTGCACCTACAAATTTGTCGTGGTCACAAAGTCTTCCATGTCGAGACAATACCATTGGGGAGGATACTGGATCAGAGGTGATCGCTCTCTGATTCAGGTCTAAATGACGATCTGAGTTGAGTGAAGGAAAAGTGAAGTCCGCCCCATAAAAAGGGTTGTGACGCGTGAGTAGCTAATACGTACTGTTGATCCTAGATGTAGCTATTGAAACAAGAGACGCTCTCCCTTCTTAAAATCGCTGACTTCATCAGCGGGCTTGTCTATGACAAGTGTCATTAGAAACAGCATTTTCTTAAAACTTTGTAGGCATTTTTAACAATAAAAATTTTAAAATAAATAAATAAAACGTTTAAATGACCCACCGTCTTGAATGGTGAGTGAGAAGCACCATCCAACTACAAAGGTTTAAAAAAAACTGACTTTTGCCTAAAATTTGTTCTATTGTGATTTCAAAGCACTGAAGAATCGAGGTTCTAGAATATCAAGAACTATTATACAGACAGAGAAATACAGTAAATGCCAGCAATTAAGAAATTCCAACAGAAAATCTGGATAAGCAAAAATTAAAATAAAAATATAGTATAGTAAAATAAAAAAATAGCAAACCGAGGCAAATAATTTAAAATTACTGAACATTTTTGAATTGTAGCTATTTTAAAATACATGACTATCAAAATACAAACAATTTTTAATAACATAAAAATTTAAATTAATTATTGGTTTATTGTTATTTTTATTCGAAAATAGTATTAAATATTGTAATTCAGAAAAGTTTTCTTGGCAACGTTTCAGATGTAACTTTTATTATGAAATTACATTTCCTAAACTCGAAAACCTTACTTATCACAAGAGAGATTCAGTAAAAATGCTAAATTCGGGCCAAAAGTTAATGTTTCGTAACTACTGTACGCCAATGCCATGTAAGGCGTTCTCTGGCATGACAAATTTATTAGAGAGAATGCGAGAAAGTTTTCGAGAGACTACTCCCGCTGGTTGCTAGTCGGTTTCTATCAGTATTAAGGAATCGTCTTTCCCCCATTTTTTAAAGGGAAAATTAGATTTGTAATCCATTTTAACTGCGTTCATTGTTATTATTTTAATTAAATCATAAATTATTTTAATAAATATAATAATAATATATAATAAATATAACAATAATATATAATAAATATATGTTATTTTAACAAATTATTTTAAATAAATTAAATCATAGTTATATGTCTCAGTGAGCTCAAACAACATCCAGGCATATAAATTTACAGCTAAATTTTAAAATAAAAATATTTAATTAATTTTAGTTATTTTCAACCCTTCTCCCTCTTATCGCCACCACTGGTATTTTCTATCAATATTGAAAGAATTAAAACTTAAATTGATGTTTTTCGAGCAACCTGTGTGAAGAAACACCTCTTCAATTCTTTTGGAAGTTGTATTTGTTCTTAATCTCTTTCAAAATCTCATCAAGAGCTCTTCAGATATGAAAATAAGGTTTCAGGTGTGGGTCTGATTCTCGCCACTCTGGTAGATAAAATGACAGTAGAAGTTGGCTACCCTCCATCGATGATAGGAGTTACCTCGTGCAGGATGAGTTATTCCGTAGCCGGTGATGACTCTTAGCCGAAATTTTCAATTTTTTCGCCATAACGTTGGATGGGAGTAGCCAGTTTGTGGTTATTGTCTTTCAAAAATGAATTCAGACAATGCGGTTTGAATTCATTTATTATTACATTACATCTATAACACTAATAACCTTATATTATAGCATTTGTATTTTTCTTAAAAATATGTACTATGATTACAAAAATTGATGTTGAGTGTTTATGTGAGTTGGTTTTCATCGTCTTTTAGGGGTCTGGGGTTTCTTTTCTTTCTTAGCTTTCTGTTTCGCAGTCCTCTTTCTGGCTTCTATGTCTCTCTTCGGTACCTTTTTTGCTTGTTTTTCCAGTTCCTTTCTCGCTATTTTCTTAGGTGCTCCTTTCAGGTGCCCCTCTCCAGGTTTTCCTTTCCTTCGGTCATGTGATTTTTTATCAGCAGAGCCTCTCTCTACATCTAACATTTTTACCTTTTTCTTTGCACGTTTTCTTCTGGACCTGATGCAGTAATAAATTACAATACCTAATACAAACACCAAAACCAAAGCAATAACAGAGATGGCTAAACTATATTCTTCAAGGGTATTACCACCTGACTCCAGTACATTCACTCTGACAACGTTAGTTGCCCATTCTCTAATGATACGTCCAGACTTCTCATCTTGCTCTTTGACTTTGCACATCCAAATACCGCTGTCTTCAAAAGTACTTGATTTTATCGCCAACTCTTGAACGTCTTTTGGCTTCGAATTCTCAAACTTTTCGTAGAGACTCGCATTGTGGTACCACTCAGTCACCAGTTTGAGACTGAAGAATTTACTCAATGGAACATTATTACATGGCATGGAAAAGGACTTGCCAACCTTCACTTCTATATCTGGTACGTCGCTTTCAACCGCAATTGTATAAACAGCAGTGTATATGGATGCTTTGGGGTCCAACTTGGTTTCGCAGTACCACACTCCATTGTCTTTTGACAAAGCTTTGGCAAAGTACAACTTGTAATTATCTAGTAATCCAACTCTTTCTTTCTCGGGGTAGAATATTTCTTCATTATGATACCAAATTCCTTTTGCTTTGCGAAAATATATTTTGATATCTCTCGCCATGTTTCCCTCACAATCCATTTGGATCTTTTCCCCTTTCTGGACCTGAAAATAAATGATGTAAACATCTGTAATATTGCTTTCCTATACAGTTTGTCATATAGCAAGGAAGAAAATGTTACAGTTATTTTAATAGATGCCGAATGGATGCCAGGACAATGACTCCTGACTTTTGCAACAAGCGTATTATTAGGCGACTTGGCCAAAACAATGAAGGTTCTAGAAAATACAGGAATTTTGGTAGTATCTCCATTAGGAGGTCAGAAACATTCTGGAAAATTCTACACTCTGTCACGAAAGTTATACATGCCAGCGTGGATTCTCTTTTTGGAGTGTTTGTACCGTTTTGAGTGAGAACGTTCTAGCTTCACTCAAAACGCTATTATGTGGTCGCGGTTGTTTTTAATACATACTATTTGCGTGTTGTTCAGTTTTTCAAGCTATGTCTTGGACTGTATTTTGATACCCGTGTGTTGCATTCTTTTGCGGAATAAAGAATTGTTAAATGTTATTCAGCTTATTGGACTTCTTGCATCATATACTTCCTGAAAGGATAAATAATATCTTCTTCTAATGTACCAAATATTTCATTAAGATGACCATTTGATATATTAAACAAGTATTTGACACGTGAGACATATTTATAAATACTGAACTAAAACTACTTGTGCTGGCTAGAAATTCACAAGTGCGCGTGTCAAAATATTCCACTGTTACCCGCAGCGAGGCCACACAAAGCATCCGATACCTTACAGAAATCGGAAACAATTTATATCCTACGAATAAATTAATTTTCAACTTAATTCTGTGCTCCTGAAAACTGTGATCCAGCACATAGTCTCAGTCAACGGGTCGCAAGGATCATTTTTACTTCTATGGCAATTATCTATTGACTAGTACAGCGCGTCGTTGGCAATTCTATGAAAAAAAGCAACAGTTCATACTTCTTTTGGTCACAGATGCTTTTGTCTTTCCGCCGAAATACACAAGGGCATTTAAATAAGAAAATTTGGAGGGCAGCAATCCTTTAGGTCGCATTTTTATTGTTGTTTTAAATTCTTAACCATCCTAGTTAGTTCCTTAAATCCTCTGAATAATTTGTGTCGGAATGGGTAAGTCAATAAATTTGAATCCATAAAAATTTTATTCTGTCTAAAAATCAAAACTCACCCGGATGCTCGTGGTACTGTAAGAGATTTGTCTCTTCGCCTCATCGATCATGAATGGAGGAGCGCCCTCTGGACAAGGGTTCTCCGCACATTTCCTACGTTCTATCCTGGGGCCGTCGCAGTGTCCACTCACTCTGCAGAATCGTACTCTTTCGGCGATGCCACCACCACAAGTAACCGGACAATCCCATCTTCCCCACTTAGACCATCCAGAATCGTCTCTTTTTCTGTATATACCTAGTAACAAAGAGATGAAATTAAAATTATGCGCATTCAGCCTTCAATATTGCGTATACAAAACTCATTTACAAAAACTTTCTCGTATGCAATATATATATATTTCTCGTATGCAATATATATATATATATATATATATATATATATATATATATATATATATATATATATATATATATATATATTTCTCGTATGCAATATATATATATTTCTCGAATACAATATATAAAATGTAAACATACTTTTTAGTAGTCGAGTGGTTGAATAAAAAAAAATGTTGAAATTTTAAAACTACACTTTTTTTTCTTTTAATCCGGTAGGCATAATTTACACAAGAAACTCTCATAAAAGGTGTGTCAATCTACGTCGCGATACAAGAGCAGAAGAGTAAAAGAGGCCAACATTTTTCCCTTCAATAGATTTTACTATGAGATTTTGATAGGGATTTCTTTCCCACGAGTCGATTTAGGATAGGGAAATTTGGGTATCTTTAAAAGAATGTTGCAAGCATTAGCATTTTTATCCCTTCACTCGGAGTGTGAGAAAATGCCGAAACTTGCAGTTTTATAGAGCGCGTATAGTATTAATTAAATTTTTTAAAAAGTGGAATTGGATCAGGAAATAAGAGAAATAAGAGAGCATTTTATAATGAAATTAATTTGGGCTAAATTATACATAATTTATCGTATGCAAAATATGTAAAGTGAAGATATATATGTGTGTGCGTGTATGTGTGGGTGTGGGTGTGTGTGTTTGTGTGTGTGTGTGTAGGATCGTGTCCTCAATCGAAAGAAGACTACACGTTTGTCTTTTCCATATTTTAATAAACGAACACAGGACTATACGAACATTAAGCAAAAGAACAAAAGTATAGGGTTGGGTGCAGTTCAGGCGAACATAGCATGGCTGTTATCCTTCAACTTCGAAGCTCACACACTCTCGCACCAAGTGTCTCTCTTCTGCCGTTTGTATATATATATATATATATATATATATATATATATATATATATATATATATATATATATATATATATATATATATATATATATATATATATATATATATATATATATGTAGTATGAGCCCCTATGCTACTCCCTCTACCTCGCCGGCAGATGGCAGTAGTGTTCCAACTAGAAGTATAAGCGAGGCAAACGGCAGAACTGTCAGAGTAAAACAGAATGTCTGAGAACGGATTTCGTTCAAAATTTGATAGAAAGCTTTGATTTGATAGAATCTACTAATCTGAAGTAAAAACTACATATCCAATTTTATCCGTCTAGCTTAAAGCGCTTTTGAGCCATAATGCTCACAGAGAGGCAGGCATAGTGCATTTCTTTTCGGACTCGAAGAAATCTGAAACATAGAGATACATCAAAATCTCGACTTCGAATTTTTTTGTGATACTTTATTTTTAATAATAATTTAAATTACGAATTTTTAATAATAATTTAATCATTTCTATTTTTATACTTCGATTAGTAATTAATAAAAAACCTAGTAAATAATAAAAGGCCTTTTAATATCAGATTAAAAATGAAGCAGTTTCCTCTAAAATATCGTATATTTTTATAATACTACTAAACAAGTAAAATTCACCGCCTATTTTCATGGTTTCGTCAAATGTTTGATAGCGTGAGTTCTTTTTTTTTTTTTTCATTGTTGAAAATTTAAAAAGAAAGATTCTGTCTAATGTCTGAGTAATATAAAAAACGAACAAAAAAGTGAAGTTACAATATCCTGAAAGTTAGCCGATAGATAGATGGCTGGATATTTACATTTTTACTAGATGAGATGGGATTCATCTCTCAATAAGTAGATTCAATGCGCAGTCGAACATAGCAATCGATAATTCATATGCACAATGTTGGACATTTTAAATATTTTTTTTTTATCTCTGACCGTTTATCAATTTTATTTTACATTTTATGCTCATAAATTTAAATCTAAATGATTGAAAAGAAATTAAATCTAACCAATATCTACCTAGAATTAACTGATCAGCAAAGGCGACTAGACAGAAGTGGAAAATGGTGTATGCTCATATTCATTAATTCCGATTTATTCGACGATTTACAAATTACATAAAGCTCTTTTTTTTTTACGTAAGAGTCACGATTTTTCGCCAAGATGGTTGGTTGCGTTATGGTTTCATTTTTTTGCGATTTATCGCGGGTGCACTTTAGTTGGCGGTGTTATTAATCTTTTGAAGATTTGTAGCCTAAGGCCTGAATATTAACAGGTACCTAAAAAATGAGTAAAATCAAATTCATTCTGCGTGTTAAATATTTTTGTTTCTTACCTTTCTTTTCTTCGTATTTTAAATTGTAATATCTGGGCCCTCTTCTCAGAAATGGACTACTTTTCCATTCCACTGGTAACTGATATTCAGAATGAAGTAAATCAAATCTTCCTGTAAAAAGTTTTAAGAAGTCCCTTTAACTTTTACATTAAAAAAACATTAATGTTAATTAGTAATTAACATTAATGTTAATTTGTAATTAACATTTATGTTAATTATTAATTAACATTAGTGTTAATTAATATTATTGTTAATTATTAATTACCATTAGTGTTAATTAATATTAATGTCAATTATTAATTAACATTAATGTTAACGAAATTAACATTTTTAATTCGAAGAAAAAAACTTACAAAACTTTAAAGGAAAAAAGCACTAATTCCAAATAACAATTTCTATTTCATCATGGAATTCCGCAAATATTTTAGTATTTCTTTTATAAATACTTTTTCTTAATTTTTTTATTTTTGTGTTTTGTATTTAAAAAAAAATTATTTATTTATTTTTTCAATTTTTACCATTGATGCGTTCAAAAATTTTTAGTATGACATTAAATAGACCAATTTAATATCTTCCACAACATTTCTCAGAAAAGACGAAAATATGCCTTCAATTATTTATTTATTTACAAACACTATTTTGTAATTGAAAAAAATTGCATTAACAGACGATAATTTAAAATATGCTTAAATATTTACAGAATTTTTTTTTTTTAAAGCGATTTTAAAAAGCTGTTTAATTATTCCATTTAAAATGCTTTAAAAAAGTGCTAACAACCTTTGAATTTACATGCTAGTCTATTTATTTACTTTTTGAATATTCAATTTTTTTTTATACGAGATATTGAAATCTTCAATATATTGAATTCTGAATATGGAAATAATATATATTGAACTTAAATTTTCTTAAGAAAATTCTAAAGTGGATTGAAATCTTTTTCGTGCTGCCATCTAGAAGAAAAGTATGAAACTAAATCTTGTGATTTAAATTTTGTTAAATTAAAGCATGTCTTTAGTTGCTTATTTGTTAAAATTTTATAAGCTTAACTAAAATGGGCTTGAGGTTTTGGAACGAACTGGTTCAAAGCAGAAAATATACGGCTTTATTTTAATTACCTAATAATATTCTGAAAAAAAGTAAATAATTTTTAGTAGCAAATATCAAATACCTTTCTGCAGGGGAAAATATTGCTCTGATGATTTTCGAATTTTCAAACAGGAATATGACTTCTTTGCAAATAATACTTAATATAGCAAATGACACTTCTTTATTAATTTACTTATTGACATCTTTAGTCTTTTTTTCACGTTCATTGGTATACTTCCAAAAATAATAATATGCAAAAATAAATTTTGTATCATTTTAAAATTATGTATATATATATATATATATATATATATATATATATATATATATATAATATGATACAATTTGGTGCCCCTTCATTTTTTGGTGCCGATTTTTTTGACGCCAAGATCGGCGCTAAGGGGATTTTCGGTCGGTAACCCAACAGCAACGTCAATGAAAACAAAACATTATGGAAACCAGAAGTAGTGCTTCATCGCCGAAACTTGTCACCAATCGAAGGGGCACCCAAATCTACACTAGAATCAATTTAAAATTTAAAAAATACTTTTTTTTAACATATTTCTTTACAATGGTTTACATTCTTGCAGAGAAATTCAAACCATTTTAATTGTTCCAACAAATATTTAAACTTCTGATTTTTTCCATTATTGAAGTTAAAGAAAAATTATTCTGCTTAATATATGTGTGTTGTTGTTTCTGATGGCACTTGTTATAGACAAGTCCGCTATTACTATTTAGCGAACCAAGCCGAAATTTTTACGTCTCTGGTTTTTCAGTAGCGCCATCTAGGACCAAGAGTACGATTTTGCTACCTACGCGTCACAACCGTTTTTACGGGCGGACTTTATTCATGCAATTCATTCATTCATTCAACCACAGATCGTAATTTAGATCTGAACCCGGGAACGATCACCTCTGATCCAGTACCACCAGTGGTATTACTCTCGACATGGAGGACTTTGTGACCACGACAGATTTATACGTGCGCCAGCCACTACCATGCACGGAGAGTCTTCGACTGGCGGGTTCGAACTCGCAACTCAAGGGGTGCGAATCCAACGCTACCAACCAGGCTGTCCAGGTCTTAATATATATGTACTTTACATGAAGAATAAGAAGATGAATTATAGAAATCGAAAGACAACACATAGTTAGAAGATAGATGACCCAAGAAGAATAGGTGTGATAAGTTATGAAAATAATACGGCTTTAATGTCTATCATAATTAAAAATACTTCATTCAAGAAAGCATATATATCAAATTACATATAAGAGATTTGATTGGAATTAATTCTACAGTGCATCGGGTAGCTAATTGGTTATACGTTTTTATTTCACTTTATAAGCTTCACATGAGTGTTCCAAAGAACATTTGAACGTTTTAAAAGATAGGACTAAATTGAATTGGAAACTTTATAAAACTTTTGACTCCAAGTTTTGTTTTTTTTTCAGCAAAAAATTTACTGATTCTTTCAGCATAAAATATGAATACTTATTTAAATTAAGTAATTTTCCGATTGGAGTTGTATTACAATTATGATTAACTATTTACATTAACGATTTACAATAATTAACTATTTGATTCCATTAGAATTATACTCATATAAATACAAATAATTATATATGAATAGATTTGCATTATGATCATCACATGAATATCGATTAATTGAAACACAAGAAGATTAGTAGACATTATTTTAAGCTATCCCAACTCAAGTACAGTAATTCGCTTTCTCTTTTAATGATGTGGATAATTACTGAGAAAATAACATACTATTTCTTTTTATGGCCATTCCGTTCCGCGTATCAGAGATCATTCCCAGACCAGAGGAGGATACTAGAAGGAACATTAAAATACGATATGAAGACATTCAGTAAAATGGAATTCATAGTCATATTTATTTATCACAACTTTAATAAACAACTTTCTAAAGCGAAAACATATTGAGTTCAACAATATAATGAAGCAACAGTAAGTCAAAAATATTTAGGCTTTGTTTACAGTGGGAGTACTTTTAGAAATTTGTTTGTTGTAATTAATTTTCTCTTTTTAAATGCTTCTGCTATTGTTGATCGAAAACCACAGGTTATGATTCATTACTTTTTGTCGCTCTTTGCTTAAATATAATTAGTTTAAGGATTATTCTTTACTAGCTGCTTTTTGTGACTCACTGAATTGCCAGTGAAGTTTGGTTTAGTTATATTAACGTCCCGTTTGAAGCAACACTAGGGCTATTTTGGGACGAACTTCTTAATTTTGTACCGTGGTCAGATGACGAGGACGACACCTGAGCTGGCACCCTCCTCTCCACACCACACCAGCGGGAAGACGTTTGGCATGACGGATTTAACGTGCAACAGACCCCCTTACACGACGGTTCTTCGGTGGAATCGGGTCTCGAACCTGAAACCCTCAGTTCCGAAGCCGATACCTTGCCACCAGGCCACCGCGGCCCGATTTGCCAGTGAAATTCGTTATATTAAATTTCAAAACCATTTCATGTCTATGATTCCGTCAAATTGTTATATATCTTAATGGTCTTATATATGATTTGTTTATTACGTATACGGACCTTTCTAATGGAGATGAGTTTTATTATGTTCAGAAAAAAACTTGAATGGCTCTTTCATGTCTCTTCTAACTTTCGCGATATTGTAACTGCACTCCTTTATCCATCTTATAAACTACACGTACATTAAACAGGATCCTTCTTTAGTTTTCAACAACTGAAGAAAATCTCGTAATTAAATAATTGATGAAACAATGAAAGCTATTTCTGTTTCATTCACAAGAATAAAAATATTATCGTGAAATATATTTACTAATTAATTGAAAACAGAATAAAGAATTTTACAGTAACTAAATTACCATGAATGGAAACATAAATTTTTGGTCTTTAAAAAGGTGTAAAAGTAATTTTTGTGCAATAACATTTTCGGAAGTAAGAGCGTAGATGCATCAAAATTTAGCTTAATTTTTAAAAACTAAAATTCTAATTATTTTTTTTAAAAAGCCGATCCATTGTGCACATTTTCATCATCCAATGTATACATGTGCTAAATTTCGTAGCTATAGGCAAAATGGTCTATCCTGAAGAGCACTAGCACACACACGGATAGATATGCATTCATTTTTATTATTAGTAAAGATTGGGACAGACACTTCTCATGCATTTAGAATAATTTATGATATGATAAAAAGTGGTATTAAATCTAGGTAAACAATTTCTCTTACCTCCTATATTATTTTATGCCAAATTAGCAACTGCTTGAAGAATCTACCATATGATCTACATTACATTACTTTTTAATGACACCATTTAAGTTTCACATTCCATTCCATCTAATACCAATTCCATTTAAATTTACTAATTTCCTCCGACAAGCTCAAAGCATTTTTGAGTTATCTTTATTATATACTAGTCGCCTTTGGCGACCAGTCAGTTCGCCAATCTTAATGTTCGTTTAAATTTGAATAATTAAATATTTTATGCAATTCCAACTTTCATAGATTCTTCATCAAAATATTTTAAAACTTCACATTTTGATAGTCATATAATTCACTCATAATATTATAAAGGCCTTCAGTCATAACGTAATATGTATCTCTCTCATTTCCTGTTGGCTCCCGTAGAATTGATGCTTTAAATTAAAGTGGAAAGAATTAATTAATATAAATAATATAATATGCAATTAATATAATAATATTTTTTACTGAAACAATGCATTTTTTTATAATATGATTACTGATAACAGAGTCACGGAGCGTTTAAACTTTATGGGCACTAAATAATATCTTTCTTAATTTATGTAATATCTCAAGAATTTGTCAACAAAATTTTCTCAGATTCATCATGAACAGATCGATTAATTCACAGTGTTATTAATTAATCGATTAATTAACAATGTTATGTTAAAATGCATCAAACACTAAGAAAATAAAATGAATCGTTTAAAATAATCGGTCGAAAACAGGTTTTAAAAAACGATGTACTTAAAACTATAAGCGTATACAAAAAATATATAACTAACATTAATACAATTTAAATGCAAGAGCATGCAACTACCATAAAAATAATTTAAATCAAGAATCATGCGTTGATAATATTGTCAACAATCAGAACACAATGCGCATGCGTGAATCTTCAACGCCAGTTACGGTAACGCAAATGTGTGATTTTTTCTATGCCAGTTGGGTCAACGCTATGCAGATTAGAAAATTTTAATTTCCTTTATTCGGTGTTATTTTAATTCAAAAGTACTTCAGAATGAATCTGAAAGATCGATTAATTAACAATGTTTAATTTTAAATTAATTTAATTTTTCAATAAGAAACATGAGACTGTAGAGCTGGAGTAAATAATCATGTGGGATCAATCATTGTTGATTTTTCAACAAATATGCATCTTTATCGACTTTGTTGAAGGTACCAGAATGAATGTTCATTTTCTGCACATCTGGGAAAATGAAGGTTACTATTGCATGTCACGTTTAAAAAGAGTAATGATCTGATTAAATAAAATTTTATTTTGATGGTTTATGATACTGTGTGATTTCTGACAGTCAGATAAAAGCTATACAGATAATCTTATGGCTAAATGAATTTTTTTTTCCACACAGCATAAATGTGAAGGGGAAAATGAGCTGGGCTTTGCTTGATATAGGAGCTCTACTTTTTACTACTAAATTGAATTATTATTTCTCACTCATTTTAAGTTGCATTTCTAAGTCTGAGGTATTTCTTTCTAGTTCGTATAATAGTCATTTTTGTTTTCATAAAAATTCATTTCTGAATTTTCCATGTAACACACAAATTCAAAACTTATCGAGGCAATTATAAAGGTTGTATAATATAAGGTAATAAGGTACAAAGGTTGTAAATTATAAAGGTAACTGAATCTTGTAAAGTAATAAATTAAGTAATTCGAAAAAAGAGAAAACTGGAGGTAAAATTATTGAAAAATTTTCTAAATTGAAGTTTTTAAAAAGTTATATGCAATACTCTTTGAAATAGAATATATTTTTAATGAAAACCTGCAATAAATATATTTTACTGTAATCAGGAGAGAGCAATAAAATAAATTCTCTGGCAGTAATCAATAGTTCATTATTATTTCGAATACATTATCTTCAAATCAATCTCTTGTTGTGATCATCTGCCAAGATGTGTGGCTCCAATTACCCTTATAATCTCTGGGGAGTAATTGGGAATGCACATTTTGGCAGATGACCACAGCAAGAATTACCTCTACTTCTGGGGGGTAATTTCCAACATATCGAGGTAATTATAAAGATTGATGTAACTGAATTGTAAAGTAATAAATTAAGTAATTCGAAAAAAGAGAAAACTGGAGATATAATTAAGAAAGATATAATTATTGAAAAATTTTCTAAATTGAAGTTTTTAAATAGTTATATGCAATACTCTTTGAAATAGAATATATTTTTATTGAAAAACTGCAATAAATATATTTTGATGTAATCAGGAAAGAGAAATAAAATAAATTCTCTGGCAGTAATCAATAGTTTATTATTATTTCGAATACAGTATCTTCAAATCAATCTCTTGTTGTGATCAACTGCCAAAATGTGCGGCCCCAATTACTCACATAACCTCTGCGGGTAATTGGGAACGCACATTTTGGCATATGATCACAGAAAAAATTACCTCTACTACTGGGGGTAATTCCCAACAAATCGAGGCAATTATAAAAGTTGATTAACTGAATCTGGCAAAGTAATAAATTAAGTAATTCGAAAAAAGAAATGTTTTATTTAATAACCCTTCCAGAATATCAGAACATTAATTGCAGATCTAATTCCTAACTCATTCGATCATTTAAAATAGAAAAGGCTGAAAAATCAGCACTATTATGTCAAAAACAGAATTAAAATCATGGGCGAATCATACCACGAAATTCAAATTAATAAACCATAAGGATATTTCACCACCTGTTACTATAAACTACAACCGAAGGAGCATTATGAAGTCTTCGAAGGAAATACGTTTTGAATTCTGTTCTGTTGCTTACAAAAGGTTTAAAAAAATTTTTCCTTCGGAAGAATAACAATGGATTTAAAATAATAAGGGGGAAAAAAAGGATTGCGAAAATTGAATTTAAATGAAAATAAATTTCATTGCCTTCTTTACATTGAAGGTAAAAGAGGCGTCATTTAATGGTCTTGCTTTTGATAAAAGCTTTAAAATTCCTCATTTAATTTAATGAAAAGAAAGTAAACGCTTGGTAAAAAAAAAACTGAATTTTATCAAGTCAATAGAAAAAGGCGTGGAGAAACCCATCGGAGCCCGAATGACTTTCAAATCCTGGGTAAATGACTTTTTATAACTTCCGTCCAGGGTCAAATCATTGTCCAATATCGGCATGGGTAAAAAAAAAAAATAATAAGTTAGTAACTGTAAAGCGAGCTCAAGGCTCGCAGCTAGTCAGTCAGTTCATCGTTTATTTTTCGCTTTTATTGAGACAAAAATGAATGGCGGGTCATTACTTCTGTATTGGATCCTTGGTTGGTTTGCTTTTTCACTTTTTTTTTTCCTTTTCTTAAAAGAATAAGGAAGTATTTATGGGACTGTTTCTTTCTTTTGTTACAAAAAATGGCTAAACACATCTTCCAATTACCTTGTGGAAACAATGCAGGTAGATTGAAAGGACATGGTAGACGACGGTCTGGATCGGTGATATTGTTAATATGTTATGCAGGTACACTACTGTTTGAAGACACGTAATAGAAAAGATGATTAAAAACTAAAAATCTTTTAATTGTGAGGAAGGATTCTTTTTAAAGATCTATGACATAATAAATGAGGAATGAATTAAAGAACTGACTACTAATTGTCAGCTACTCGTATTGTTATGAAGTATCAAAATGCTTTTCTGTACTTGAAAGGTGGTCTGCAGCGAAGTATGTTTTACAGGCGAAGTTAAATGGGCACATCTTGATTCCCACTGCGACCGTTATTAAAAAGAAGCCTGAAAAACGCCAGAATTACTTGCATTTAGCTTGTTTGTATGGTTGTTTGGCTACTTTTGGCTGTTTTTTACATGATTTGGCTATTTATTGCGATCGCCGTGGAAATCAAGTTGTTCCGTTATATGAATTAGTTTGAGATTGGAAATATGTTTGCTGATTTCATTGAAAGACTGCATTTTACCATATAATTTCGATCTCTTTAGCTAAGCTCTGGTCGTTTTATTCAAAGTTGTCTAGCTAATCCGTTTCATAACTTTCACCTATCTAGCTAACCTAGCTAATAACTCTAAATTATCTAGCTAATCTGACTCGCAATTTTAAGTTGTCTAACTAAGCTTCGAAAATTTATTCACTATCTAGTTAATCTGGATGGAAATTCTAACTTATTTAGGTAATTTTGTGCGAGTGACTTGAAACTGTTGAGGTTTTCTGACCTCTAATTCTAAGCGATCTAACTTATCTAGTTAGCAACTTTAAACGATCTAGTTAATCTAGTTAAGCTAATAATTTAGCTAATCTAGTCTGTAACCTAATCTGACTCGCTAATGTCAGATAATCTAATGTACCTAAGCTAATCTGACCTGCAATTCTAAACCATCTATCTAATCTTCAAAAACTATTGTCATTAGTTAATCTGGACGGAAATTATAACTTATGTAGTTAATTTCATTTGAGTAACTCGAAACTGTCTTGCTGTTCTGACCAATAATTTTAACTATTAATCTCAAATTATCTAAATAATCTGACTAAAATTTTTAGGGTATCTAGCAGCCAGTGTCCTGGCATAAGGGTAGCTCGTCTTCCCCGTGTTCTAGGCGTCCTGGGTTCGAGTCCCAGTTTGGGAATCGTTGTTCTTACTTTTTCTATGTGTGAATGCGCTCTCCTGTAAAAAGGGGTTGTGCAAGCGAATGAGTGATGCGTGAGTAGCAAAGTCATACTCTTGGCCCTAGTCGGCGCTATTGAAAAAACAAGAGATGCGCCACCACCGGCTTAAATCAAGCCCGGTGTCTTCGTAACACCGGGCTTGCCATGGCAAGTGATATAAGAAACAACAACAGGGCATCTAGCATCTTGCTAATCAGTTTCAAATATCAGTTAATTCTGCGACAGGCCTATAATTCTAGATAATCTAGCCAATATTTCTAAGGTATCTAGCTATTCTTGCTTTCAATTTCAAGTATTTATTAATCTAAAAGTAATTTTAAATTAACTAGCTAATCCAGCCTATAATTCTAATGTATCATATAATATAGTCATCTATGTTTCTTTCTTTTTTTAAAAATCTAATTTGACCAATATTTCTCAGTTATCTAGCAAACAAGTTAAAACTTGTCTATTCATTTCGTAAACATCTGAGAATGTATGACCGCCAATTACATGTTATTCTGTACTATGATATCACATTCCTTTTTGCCTTCAAAATAAGCAATGTTGGTACTTATTAACTAACGATGAAAGAGCCAAAACTCGCCAAATGTAACGCCAAAACCAAACTGCTATTGCAACCCTATGAGAGTGCTTTAAATTTACGAGAAGAAAACGAGCATCTGATTAGGCTGTTTACAATTTTTTTTTTTTTTTTTTTTTTTTTTGTGCAAAGTTTACAGGAAGAAAATTATAATTTTTTAGGAAATTGGTTTCGCTAACGAGTCGCCAAACCTTCACCGTTAATTAATAGGTACCGTAATGTTTTCCAAAATCAAGAATGCATGCATCGAAGATTATAGGCGCGATTTAATCGATTTATGCTAACAGTAACAAAAAAATTGATTGATTAATAGAATATACGAAGACTTTGTAAATGAATACTGATAAATGCAAACAGTTGCAAATACTTGTGTGTGTTTTTTCTTCCTAGGAGCATTTTTATGCAAAGTAATATGACTACTGAACAAAGATCTACAAAAGTATAAAAGTATAAAAATAAAGAATATTTGTAACCTTTCATCTTTTTTAACGTTTCGTTATTTCTGACTATAAATTTTGTATCTTTTAATTTTAAACTATTGCGTAATGGTTTAAAGTTATTGGTTGTAAATCTCGCCAAACCGAAACGAAATCACATGTTTGGATGAGTTTCACGCTCATTTTTTTTTTAAATCATGAAAAAAAAATGGCATTTATTTTATAGAAATGCATTACTTTATTTATCATTACCTTTTATGCATTTAAAGTGGTAATAAAAAGAATTTTAATTCTAGTTTCCAAAAACACTGAAGTCAGTTCACACTCTAATTATAGTCGAGGTTCGTTATTTAGCTATTTATATAACTATGGAGTCCATCATCGATTATAAAATATGACCTCAATCAAATAAATCAAAGATAATAAACATTTCCTTATTTTTACTAAACCATTTTTAGATGGTCGTATACGAAGCATGGAGAGACAACGAACGTTAATCAGGAAAAAATTCCAGTACAAGATTTCGAATGAAGCAGAACGTTTTCAGACATCCGCGAGTCCGAAAAACACACTTTTGGAATTATATCTGTTTGTTTGTGAATACGACAACACAAAAACACATTGAGCTAGAGAAATGAAATCTAACGCATTGTTGTTGTTGTTTCTTATGGCACTTGCCATGGACAAGACCGCTGTTACGAAGACAGCGATTTTAAGCCGGTGGGGGAGCGCCTCTTGTTTTTATAGTAGCGCCATCTAGGGCCAAGAGAACGACTTAGCTACACACACGTCACAACCCTTTTTAGGGGGCGGACTTCATTTACCCACTTTATTCACTCGTCCACAAATCGTAATTTAGACCTGAATCAGGGAACGATCACCCCTGACCCAGTACCCCGAGTGGTATTAAACGTATTGTTTTAACACCAAATTTAGCGATTGAATATTCTCGTTTTTGACATCCTTGAGTCCTCAAAACGCCTTTTTAGAAAGATATCCGTCTATGAATACAATAATTCAAAAACACATTGAGATAGAATGAATCAATTGGATATGTTGTCCTAACACCAAATGTATCGATTTTTATTGAATATTTCTCGAGCTTTTGAATGAATCTCCACATTTTAGATCTCCTTGAGCCATCAAAATATATTTTTAGAATGATATTTGTCTCTGAATACGATAATTCAAAAACACATTGAAGTTAGAAAGATGAAATAGGATATATTCTTCTAGCACCAAATTCATACATATTTTTTATTGAAAATGACTCGAGATTTCGGATGAATCTCTTTAGATTTCTTTGTATCCCAAAACACATTTCTAAAATTGTGTGTGTGTGTTTGGCTGTGAGCACGATAGCTGAAAAACGCATTGAGCTAGATTAATCAGATTTGGTATGATGTCCAAACATCAAATTTGTTGATTTTCATCGAATTTGCGGACTTTCGTCAAAATGTAGGCGATATCCGTCATTTCAAATATGAATATGAGTCCGATACTACACACACACAAAACCCCCTCAAAAATTTGGTATCAACGGAATTGTAGTATGTTTTAGATTTTTGGCCAAAATATCCCATGGGGGGGTGTTTGTTTATATGTATATTAGCGATTATGAGAAAGCGAAGGAATTGTAATGGGTAATGAATAATGAATGGTCTACAATAACATTAATTGAAAATATCATACCCAGGTGTGATAAACCATTAAAAACCATATCGATAACCCAGACCTTCCACCATCGGATGATGATTAGTTTACAAAATCATTTTAATGATAAAAATTAGAATTATAATGACGACCTCAAATCGCTCGTGGTTTAGTTTTTTGTTGATAAGGACCAGAAATCATATACACGCGGAATTTTGAAGTTACCAGAGAAATTCCAAAAAGACATCAAACCGAATGGAAGATGTTTTATTGATTGTCATTTTTTGCATAGAAAAAATTGAGCCTTGTTTTATAACCGAAACTTGCTTTCTCACCAATTTCAATGGTGTATCAGCCTATAAAGATTATCATGTTAAAATCTGATTTTCTAAAACTTTATCATTTTATTTTGAGTTATCAAAACATTATAAACCTTTTTCATAACGTTAAATTTGAAATAAATATGTTTCTTATATTCTTTCTGTGAGGTCAAAGACATCTTTCCATTCCTATACATAAAACTCACTGAAAGCCAGTGGAAGTGTTCTTCTCGAAGCTTTTCCGCATTCTCTTCAAAAATTGTCTCATTTCTCTATCTCTCCATGATACTGTGCATCATGGGTAACGCCTTCCATGGTATTGCGAACGCCTGTGAACGCCTTCCATGGTATTGGCGCATAACAGCTACGAAATATGGATCTTTCCCACTATCTAGCATTTTTACTTTCTGATATGTGCAGTAGAGAAAGTATAGTAATCATTAAAAAAAATCGAATTTGAGATTTGGACGAATCTTAGCATTTTAGACTTCCCTGAATTGGAAAAACACATGTTTGGGAAATGTCCGTCTGTCTGTCTGTGACAACGAAAACTCAAAAACGCTTTGAACTAAATGGTGAAATTTAGTATACGGTCTTTGCTCAAATATGCAAATTTCCATCAAATTTTCCATTAAAAATTTCCATTCCAAATTTTCCATTTTCCATTAAAATCTGTTCAGAGGAAATTCATCTGTCCGTTTGGTCGAATATAATTAACACAATAATTACAAAACAATGAAAGTTAGATAGCTAAAATTCGGTACACAGATTCAAGGTCTGTAGTCTACACACCTGTCAAATTTTGAGCCAAATGCAACAACGGGTTGACTGTCTGTCAGTCTGTACTTTCAGAAATATGTAAAATCGAAAATTTAAAAACGCGATGACTTAAATATATCAAATTTAATATGGGATTTTGTGACTATAAGTGCAGTTTTGAGTCAAATTTTTGTTTCAATCGCAGGTCTAAAACACAAATTCGGGTTTTCAGTTATAATTAGCCTCCTACCAGAGATTAATCGCCAAATAATTCGCCAAGAATGACACGTAAAATTCACAGTAAATGCGAAATTCACGCCAAAATTTAATATTTCGTAACTATCTTACGCTAATTTAATGCAAGGCGTTTTCTGGAAGGAAAAGTTTCTTAGGGGCTAGGATAGCCTAGTTGGTAGGGCTTTGGATTCGCGTCCCTTGGGTTGAACCCTTCCGGCCGAAGACTCTCCGTGTGTGTGGTGGCTGGCGCACGTATAAATCTGTCGTGGTCACAAAGTCCTCCATGTCGAGAGTAATACCACTGGGGACACTGATTCAGGGGTGATCATTCGCTGGTTCGGGTGTAAATTACGACCTGTGAATGAAATGCATGAATAAACCTACAAAAAGGGTTGTGATGCTTGTGCTTCTAAGACGTACTTTTGGCCCTAGATGGCGCTACTAAAAAACAAGAGACGTATCCTTTGCTTATAATCATTGACTTCGTCAGTGGGCTTGTCTATGACGAATGCCATTAGAAACAACAACAACAAAGTTTATTAGAGAGTATGCAAGAAAGTTTTAAGGAGACCACTCTCACTGGTTTCTAAATCTATCGTACGAATATGTATTATGGAGGCCTTTTTGCCAATCAATTAAAACTAAAATCAGGCACAGATTGATGATATTTTTATTGATTTAGATAATTATGAATAGTTGCCTTTACATTCATGAGAAAGTACATATCGGCAGTCTGTCGACTCCTTCACAAATTTGGTTCAAAAGTTGAATAAGAATAGGCAACTTAGATGCTACACCTGTGTGCCAAATTTTATATTTCATCGGTTATTTATCTCTCATCTTACTTACTTTTTGTTTGTTTATTAAATATGTTTTGTACATTGTGGAATAGGCCGGTACAGCTTGGTTGGTAGGACGTTGGATTCGCGTCCGTTGGGTTTTGAGTTCGAATCCCGCCTGTCGTAGACTCCCCGTGTGTGTGGTAGCAGACGCACGCATAAATCTGTTGCGGTCACGAAGTCCTCCATGTCGAGAGTAATACCTCTGGGGGTACGGATCAGGGGTGATCATTCTCTGATTCAGGTCTAAATTACGATCTGTGGTTGAGTGAATGTAATGTATGAATGAAGTCCGTCCCGTAAAACGGGTTGTGACTAGGGCTCTTGGCCCTAGGTGGCGCTACTGAAAAAACAAGAGACGTACCCTTGGCTTAATCCACAAATGACTTCTTAAAGTCAGTGAGCTTCTCTAGGACAAGTGCCATTAGAAACAACAACAACGTTATCGAGCTCTTGCTCTCGAATAGCCAGACAGGCTTCCTCTGAATGGATTTTGTTCAAACTTTAATAGTAGTCTATAAATTAGTTGTAATAACCGCCCGTTTGTTTAGCTCGAACTATTTTTATGTTATCGTGCTATAGACAGACAGACATAATACTGGAAATGTGCTTTTCGAACTCTGTGAGGTCTGAAACGTTGAAATTCGTCAAAATTTCGATTTCGATTTTTTTTTTTTTTTTTTTTTTTTTTTTTACGATTATAATATTTCCTTTAATGACTCTTTATGACAGTGTACGTAAAAGTTCCCTTTTAACTGCCCGCACACAATTTGACCTTCGCTTCATTTCATTTTACAGTGGGAAACGTGCGGCGGCGATTTTACTGGCGCACGTTCGTGTTGTGTACACACAAAACAATCCTCGTAAACTGAGCAAACACACACAGCAAACATGCAGAGCGAATCGGGAATTTTCTCCGCTATCTTCCATAGTTGAGACTTGTGCGTGTCGAGATTTTTAAAGAAACAACATTCTCTCGTTTCTCATGCTACGTTCATTTCACTGAATGCTGAAAGTCTGTAAATATAGTTACGATGTTTTTATATTTATTTTAGTTAAACAGACAACTCGTTTTGAAGGTATCCGAAGTTTATTTTGGGATATATCGAATCTTTCTCAAAAGAAGAAAGTGACATTTTAGTGGTCACATCTTCTATGAAAGCTTCCACACCACACTAAGAGGAGAATTATTGGTAGCGTATATTAGGTTATAGTTAGCTCTAATCGATTCATTTTCAGTTACCTGACTAATCATCTTAATAACTCTAAACTTTCTATCTAATCTGTATAAAAATTCTAAACTATTCAGGTAAGTTGGTAATTCTAAGCTATCTAACTAATATATCCAAGTAATTTAAAGCTATCTAGTCAAAAAATTTTATCTGACTAATTTAGCCAATAATTATAAACAATTTTTCCATAAATTCTAATCTACCTAGCTAATCTAGTTAGTAACTCAGCTACTTAACTAATCTAGTTAGTAACTCAGCTACCTTGCTAATCTAGTTAGAAACTAAACTACCTAGCTAATCTAGTTAGTGACTCAGCTACCTAGCTAATCTAGTTAGTAACAAAACTACCTAGCTAATCTAATTAGTTACTAAACTTCCTAACAAATCTAGTTAGTAACTAAGCTACCTGGCTAATCTACTTAGTAACTCAGGTATCTAGTTAATCTAGTTAGTAACTCAGCTACCGAGCTAATCTAGTTCGTAACTCAGCTACCTAGCTAATAGTTAGTAACAAAACTACCTAGCTAATCAAGTTAGTAACTAAGCTACCTAGCTAATCTAGTTAGTAATTAAGCTATATAGTTAAGCTAGTTAGTAACTAAGCTACCTGGCTAATCTGCTTAGTAACTCAGCTACCTAGCTAATCTAATTAGTTACTAAATTACTTAGCAAATCTAGTTAGTAATTAAGTTACTTAGCTAATCTAGTTAGTAACTAAGCTTCCTAGCAAATCTACTTAGTAACTCAGCTATCTAGTTAATCTACTTAGTAACTCAGCTATCTAGTTAATCTAGTTAGTAACTAAGCTACCTGGCTAATCTACTTAGTAACTCAGCTTTTAGTTAATCTAGTTAGTAACTCAGCTACCTAGCTAATCTAGTTAGTAACTCAACTACCTAGCTAATCTATTTAGCAATTAAGCTATCAATGCTAATTTAGTTAGTAACTAAACTACCTAGCTAATCTAGTTAGTAATTAAGCTATCTAGCTAATCTGGCCAATAATTCTAAGCTATCTAGGTAATTAGATTGGCAACTCAAAACTATCTGGTTAATTTCGTTAATAATTCTAAGCAATCTAGCTAATAGGTCTTATGCATAGAGGATCATAGCATGTAATTGTGTCTCGAATGAGCGATCTTCGGACCACGAAGCAACTACCCTGTACCGGGGTCTTAGAAAAGCTACATAATTAAATCATAATTTCATATGTATGAAATATTTACTTCATATTATTTGGGAGTGTTCATATCATTTACATGAGAAGGGATGCACGTGGACAGAGCTAATGGTTTAGATTTACTTGTGTTACTTTGTAGCTTGTTACAAGCCTCATCAGCCATATGGTAAGTGAATAGATGGGTTTACAAGGAGTGCTGATTGGTCAGCCAGAGCATGACATATATTAACTAGACAGGAAGTGAATAGATTAATTAACAGGGAATCTTGGGCTCCGTCTAGATTTATAAGTTAACAAACATTATTTAAGGGCATTCAATGTTTACAAAGAGAGACAAGGAACAGGGACAAATTAACTCTTTTTTTCAACATCTCCACCCTCTAAATCTATAACAATGACACATTTCAGTGCCATAATGTTAATATTGTCTCATTGAAAAGAAGCAGTCGACTCTCCAAAGTCAAATGGTCATCACACTGGTCTCATAATCAAGAGTTGGTAAGTTCGAATCCCACTCGATACAAATAAGATTTAAAATTTGTGTAAATATTTTTCCTAGATTTATGCTCTCTTTTATTTCGTGTTGCAGAAGATTCGGGACCTTTCTTTAATTTACCAGATAAGTGCTCTGGACTTTTCTTACTGACTCAGAAAAGTATTCTGTAACTTTCCCTGCTGGTATAATAGCCGAATATCTCTCACTCACGGTGTTCTGAGTTGTGCAGAGCTTCTTTTTGTACTCCGCTCCTTGAGTTGAGTTCATGAATCGGTTTAGCTTTACTTCCTGTGTGTCATTCAGTCCCACGCTTAAGTACCAACGTGACAATATTATTTGAGTCGAATGAGATTTTTAACTGTATATTTGAATTTTAATCAAGTTGGTGACGTCATTCTAATAAGTGGGTCTGAATAGTTAGCGGGAATGACATAAGAATTGTGAGATGAAAAATGAAACCATTTTGATAATTTAAGAGGCTGGTATCATCAAACTTTTTCCAGCCGGCTGCGGTGCACTCCTTCATAAAAGGAGATTGGAATTATATCAATAATGAAAAGCAGTGTGTGTGTGTGTGTGTGTGGAGGGGGGTTTACTGAGTTAAAAAAAACGTATTTATTAAAGTCTTATTATTTCTCCAGTTTTATTCCCTACCCTCCCTCAGCAAATGCGCTCGTCTGTTTGAAGTCGAAGGGCAGCCGGAAGTTTGCTAAAATCGTACTTAACAGTGGATTGTGAGAGATTAACCAAGGGAATTTTCAAAGTAATCATATAATCAATTTTTACGCTACCCTAGTTCCTAGTAATTTCTTTGACTTAATTTTTTTTCTGAATCCAGGGGAATTTGAAATGAAGAAATTCATTAGAATCATGAGGTGGAATTTCATTGCAATTATAATGTTTTCTTTTTATGTTTTCCATATAGAATTTACTCGACGAATGTATGTCTACCCGAAAATATCTTGCATATTTCTGTATTAAATTTTATCGATTCTCCCCACCATTTTACCACCACACACAAAAATTGTGGGATAAGGCTGTGAACACTCAAAGTTCTCTTTTATAAATCCACATATATGTATTTTTTGCTTTATAGCGCTTATAGCGCTTCTTAGCTTTATAACGCGTTTTATGCATGAAGAGCAAAAAAATAATATTTATTTTGAGTACTTTATTTTCGACGAATTGAAACGGAAATTTGAAACAGAACTACAATTCGAATGCGATATTTTCCCTATCTAAATAATTGCGTTTTTGAGTTATCGCGTTTATCACAGGAAAGAACAGACAAACAAATGGCAAATATTTTGAAAAAAAAATTCGTCAAAATTTTATAAGAACTGTACTTAAACTTTATTACACTTTAAATGCATAAGTTGAGTACCAAATTTCACCCAACTAGCTCTATAGGTTTCCTCATTATTCTATTCATTTGCATTGAAACATGCAGACTGCCTGTGAATGGGTTTCGTTTAAAATTGAATAAAAGTCTACTAACTTTGCGTAAAGATCACATACCAAATTTCAACAACCTCTTTTATATTAGCATGCAATTTTTCGCGATTAACCTTTCAATTGCGGTTAATGCATCAATATCAGAAAGCCGAATCTGTACTTTCAATGTGTGTGTTTTTTTTTTCAAATGAATAAAATTCAATCAGATACAAAACTACAATTGTAGTCTCTAAGTCACTCACCAAATTTCATATAGTTAAGTGATCGCGTTTTTGACTAAGCTCCTTTGCATGCTTATGAAAATAAAGACCGACAAACAGTCAGTCCCTTGACAGATAGGGTTCTAAATATGGCTATGCCTACATTTTAGATTTTAAATATATGCGCACTAATTTTTATTCGTCTTGCCGACTTAGATTTGTAGTCATTGTGTCAATTTATAATCGGATAGACGGACGTCCTTTGAAGGAGTTTCGCTCAAAATTTCACAGAAACTTACAAATATAGAGATCTTATACCAAATTTCAACCATCTAGTCCAAAATGTTTTTGATTTATCATTTTCCAAGTCGGATATAATTCAACCAGCGGGAATGTATGATTCTCGCATACTCTTTAATAAACTTGTCATGCCAGAGAACGCCTTACATGGCATTAACATACAATAATTACCAAACATTAGCCTTTGGCGTGAATTTGGCATTTTAACTGAACAAATCATGGGATCCTTGGCGAGCTTTTTAGCGATGAATCCGTGGCATGCTATTAATAACATCTAAAAATCGAATTTGTGTTTTAGACGCATTTTCCTCAGGGATTGAAACCAACATTTCTTACAAAACACCTGTTGTCAGAAAATCGTACACCAAATTTTATATATTTAATCCTCTGCGTTTTTGAATTATCGCTTTTACATGTTTCTGAAAGTACAGACCGACAGACAGTCACCCATAGTTGGATTTGTCTCAAAATCTGACTGATGTCTACACTATAGATATGTTACATCTGTGCACTGTATTTTATCTATCTAAGTCTGTTAAATTATATTCGAACAGCCGGACTTCTTCCGAACAGGTTTTACACACAATAGAAATTTGATAAAATTTGGTGTAAAAACAGTATACCAAATTTTAATCGTTTAGCTCAAAACGTTTTTGAGTTATCTTTGTTACAAAACAGACGGACATTTTCCAAAAATGTATTCTCCGGTCTAAAATGTGAAGACTCATCAAAATCTAGAGTTCGAATTTTTTGACGATTATTATACTTTATCCATTCTATGCATACGAGAAAATAAAAATGTGTTTTTCGGGTTCATGGTGATCTGAATCGTGGAGAAACATCAGAATTTTGATATCGGATTTTTTTATGATTAGAACACTGTCCCTTTTTATAATTCATATACGAGAAAGTGAAAAAAAAAAAGTGATAGTGTCCTCTAGACATCTCCATTACAGAATGATGGCTGAAATAGTGTAGTGGTTCTTTGAAAAGCACTACCCATCATGGAAGAAAAACGGCAATACGCGTTTTTTAATATGCCGCAATGCATCACAGCAGACATCGCAGGGAACGAAAAAACCCGCTGACTCATGCAGAACGAAGGTGAAAAAGAAAAGGAGTGAATGTGTAATAAAGAACGAGTAATAGTACTTTTTGCTGGTTAGAGTACACTGGGATGATGCAATGGGGTTGTCGAAGATCCTAAACATTTGAAATTCTAATAAGCACTTTGAAGAATAGAAAGATAGGATTCACTGAGTTGAAATATGGAAGTGGTCTCTGGAGATGAATATAGTATATGAACAGAGATAACAACTATACCTTAAAAGAAAATACAGCTAAAATAGAACGCAAACTGACATAAATTGTCTCTTTGCTACTTTTATGTAGTGGATATTTTGACAATATGATGCATCTGGCGTTCAGCTTCGGTTATCTAGTTTTCAAGAGAAGAAAACTGAGAATTCATTTTGGATTTCATTCTTTTGACGAATTGGATGCAGATTTTGATACAAATTTATATTTTTGAAATCAAAATTACATGTTAAAATTCATTCATCTAACTTGTTTTGAGAAAGTTCACTTATTCAAGAAGCGCAAATGTTAATCAATGTACAATTTAGGTCTAATCTATACTTATAATAAAGCTCAATGTGTGTGTGTGTGTGTGTGTGTATGTGTGTGTGTGTGTGTTGGCGCTCTACAGGTCAGACCATTCAACCTACAGCTACCAAATTTGGCACGTGTATACCTTGGAGGCCGGAAATGTGCACCTGGGGGTTATTTTTTCGAATTTTTAATTAGAATATTATTTATTTAAAAATTAAGCGAAATTTTGGCGTGTTCTGCTATAACTTCCGAAAATATTACCGCACAAAAAAGATTTTTACATGAAGTTAAAGATCAAAAATTTATCTTTTAAATGATACTAATGTTTTAACCTTAAAATTAAATTTCTATTTTTAATGAATTTTTAAATAAATATTTTAACTATATTTTTCAACAATTTTTTTCGTACAAAACAAAAATAAAATTTAAGCTGCACGAGCACGTTTCGCATTCATGGGGGGAAAAAGCTTTTTTCAAAGTGTTGCCATCACATTGATTAAAGCTCCAACTAAAAATAAATTAAATCTTTTTGGAAATGAAATCTGCAAAAATATAATCTTCGGCACGTGTCTGTAGGAAATGAAACAAATATGAAATATTATTTTTTCTAAAAAATAAATTCAAGAAAAATTATTTTATGATCTTTTACACTCTCTATATCATTAATCCAATAAATCAGTTTTATTTTAAGCCAAGTTTTGTTTAATATGAACAGGATATCCATTCAAATCAGGGCCACACAGCTAATTTGTAAACCTTTAGTAAGACACAGATCTGCTAAAATGGTTTAAATGGAAAATGATTATATTTTATGTAACTTGATTCAATAAATGCTCTAATAAATAATGAATTTTTGATTTTACATAAAGCTTTTGCTGGGGAAATCACGAATAACAAAATGTTCTTGAAACACTAACATTTTAAATAAAGAGAGTTAGTTTCCAATCAACTAAATCAATCACTTAAACTGACTGATTTATGAAAATTTGAACATCACTATTCAATAAAAAAAGGATAATTTTAGATTTTCCATCGATCGTTTCAAAGAAAATACGCCAATCAGCGCGCAGGTTTCTAAAGATTAATTGGCCTAAGATTATGAAAATGTTGAGTTTTTCTAAATTTTTAACATTCAAAACTTTATAAATAAGTCTTAGTTGATCGTGGAAAATAGAAGCATTCATTCATTTTTTTAAAATTAGGTGTGTCCAGAATATTTCTCAGAATATGATACCTTATTGCATTAAATTTAGACTTCATAATTTTTGAAATATAGTTATAGGCCGGAACAAAATATTATTATTGATTTCATTTCAATCCTTTTGAAAGCAA